>NC_080575.1:605400-908100 GCF_029962835.1 Magnolia sinica | reverse complement strand
GACATATACATGGTAGTAAGCACAATAGCCACCAACCTACAGAGAATGATGAGATGGCAAGCCATTAAATTCAACCAGTATTGATCATGAAATGCCACTGCGATAATGATTGTTAATTAACACTTGATGGATCAAAGAATACATTAATACTTTCCATAAAGTTCATAGAAAAGCTTTTCTCAAATATTCAAAACAGTAAAGAAAAAGCTGAATGAATCGTTTGATCAATCATCCATAGGACTTCATCTCAGTATCCCCAAAACATTCTAAAGGTGCATTGAAATGCAATATCAAAACTTTATTACAATCATTATTCTAATAAAATGGTATAACCTTCCAAGATAATTATAATAAAGGGGTACTCCCTTAGCGCACCCATACTGGGCCTGGGCTCTAAAATGCAATATTTTACTTTCAAGTTGGATGTCATTGAAGCCCTTCACCCAACTTTGTTTGTTTCCGGTTCAATGAATTGATTTATTGCAGTCAAATTCAATTGTATCATTTATGAAAATTTTAAAATGTCAATAGTGAACCAAACCATAAAAAACGAAGGAAAAAACTATTTATATATATATATATATATATATATATATATATATATATATATATATATATATAGTTGGACCTACATGTAAACTGCATGTGATGAAGCTTACCACTGGAATCGATATTTCCTCAGCAAGGACAGTCCAGACTCAACATCGTCATCACCCTTGAGCCAAATCTCACAAAGCGCAGCCATCAAATATGCTATTGCTATTCTCTGGGGGAGACAAGATGATTACTATCAGTCATTTTTCTTACACAAAGTATGCAGAACTTGGATCAGGTCATTTATGATTTCTAGTTGTTTAACATTTACATCATGAATATCATTTGAAGGAATTCCATATATCTGTATTATTATTGATAATATCGCAGATATGTTGATATTATCAGTATCGTCGGATTAGTGATACCGAAACATCGGGCATTTTAAAATTTCGATTATATCGGCAATATTTAGCAATATTATCAACAACAACAATAGTCTGGGAAGAGTCCCTTATCGGCATCGTCAGGTTAGGGATACAGCGCATTTTAAAATTTTCAAACATTGGCAATATTTAGTGATATTATCAATACCAGCTATTTAGTAATATTATTAACACTAGCAATATTCAGAGAAGTCCCTTATAGAAGTTCATTTGTATAGGCGATGCCATCGATAATATCCCTTGACCAAGGAAACATCCATAAACAGGTCAAAATCAATTGAAATTTGGAAAAGTCCTAAAACCCCATAAATGAAATTTCTAACTCCCTTGCTTTTTATTGAATCAAAGTTTGGATTTGGAAGAGAAATCTCGACTTAAAGAGGAGATGGTTCAGAACTCAAAGATGGCAACAAATCCCTAGAAACTTCGTTTTTTATTAAAAGTTAGCATGGATTGCAATAGAAATCCATTTCTATGCATGACTCTCATGCCTTGACATGTATCATTGGGGAAACCCTAATTTCTCCATTTTTATATTGAAAAATGTGTTTTCACTTTTAATTAATATGAAAATTTTATATATCGAGAAGTGTCTACAAATTTTATAGTTCTGTTTTGTAATGATTTTTTTTCGACAGCACATGGTTTAGGCCGCAATTAAATAGAAACTTATTATGTATAGTTGTTTTGCAATATTTTAATTCCTATATGAGTAATCATTTGTCCTTTACTATCTCTTGAAGTTTCACTAAAAAAAATTACCTTTTTTTCCCAAGGTTTCTTTAATGTTTCCCTCATATAACAATATTTTTCCAAGTATCGGTGACACCAATACACGGAACAGATACCAATACTCTTTTAACACCTTAAATGGACCATTTTGGTCATAATATTGGATTAAAAAACATAGGACAATGGCCAGGAGTTAGTATTATTCAATCAGGCCATGAGGAACTATGACCCTCAAACCCAGGTTATCCAATATGCTACTTCGATTTGGTGAACAAAAAAGGTTCGAGATTTCTGGATAGGATCTTTCAAACGGTAAAATTTTAGGGGACACGTTCCATCGAAGGTGGGTGCATAAACCAAGGTATTCTAAAATGGTTACGTAATGGCCATAACAGCCGTGACATAATGGTAACGGTGGTAGCCGTTACATAATGGTAATGGTGTCGTAACAGCTGTTACAGAAAAATTGACCTGTAACGGCCCATAATGACCAATGGTCCTATAATGGCCCCGTAACATTCCATTGCGAGGCCGAAATAGATTCTTTTCAACAAAAAAAAAAAAAAAAAACCCGAAAAGAGCAGTTACGGCCCATATTGTAATGTTAACGGCTACCTTGTGCATAACAAACCAATGACCACAGATTAATGAACCATGGGCCCCACTTACGCACACCAAAAACCAATGCATATCGTTGGCCAAGGATCATATAATTATTAAGGCAAAACGTGTTAATATGGTTATCCAGGTTATGAAGGGAAATCACGTTGATGAACATTCTCAAGTGTCAGACAAGATTAACACGGGTATGAGTTTCTAATACACATGAAATGAGACTCTGATTTCAGCAGCTCAATATAGTTCTCTACACTGACAGAACCTATTAGTATTTTACTAAACCAATATAGAGAACATAAAACCAGCCCGAAAATGCATACCTGTAGTATACCCATCCATCGAATTTTTTCTAAATCTACGCCATAAGTTAGATTATTAAGGCCGTGAAAGTAGCCACCTGAAAATAAGAGCATCCTCAAATATTAGTGGAAATCAACCAGAGGAGCCATATATTGCTAATTAAAAATTCTAACAATAATGTAAATAGAAATAAAAGAAAAGATTGAGAGAAAATATAAAGGGTTGCTAATTCCATATGTGTGTACGGAATCCCATCGAGGGAACACCACATGTGCCCAAGTAGTACGTGTGTGAGATCCAAGATGCTCATAATGTAAGGCCACTGAAAATCAGGCTGCTCAGCTCATCTAGGACCAGCTTTTGAAACAAGTGAGGGCATAGGAAGGCTTCAGCAAGTTTTTTAGCCCATTTGTTTCATAAACAGCAGCCCACCTGGTCATGTACGTAGTTCACACATGTGGTAGCATGTACATGGGCTGCCCCATACATGCATTTGGTATCACCAAACCTCTACACAAATCATCTTAATAAAGAAAGTAAGGGGACAAATTTACCAACTCAGCATAAGTGAAGCAAAAACAAAACACAAGTACCTTGTAAAACAAAATCACATTAAGTACCTTGGAGGAAAAGACCTAAGATTAATAATTTCAATGCCCGAAGCACAGCCTTTCGAGTAGCAACGCCTCTGCTTGACAATTTCTGTATGAAGAAAGATTGTGGTTAGCTCATGAAAACATTTCACAACAAACAATACTTATTGCGGGCAGCATCATGAACTTTCCAGTGCCTTCGAAGTAATTTCGAAATCACAACTTTAAATATACTAAAAGTTTGTTTTCATTCAAGAAGATTGGAATGCAAGAGAAAAAGAATATGATTGAGAACATATACCTTATATGTAAGTCCCAGTGAAACCCCAACGATGAACAAGAAGAATGGCATAACAAAATCTGCGAGGGTCACACCATTCCATGGTGAATGATTAATTGCAGGAAGGATTCCTCCAGCATCATCCACAAGTATCATGAGCTGCAAGAACAAAATCCTTGAGAACAATCATAAGATAGCAAATTACATGCTTATAGATAATCCCTTACAGGGAAGAGATGCATGAATCAGAATCCCTTACAGGGAAGAGATGCATGAATCAGAAACCATCAAACTGAATAATATGTGCATTTTGATGCGCTGTTACACTGAATTGCAATTTGAATGAATTGCAATAAATGCCTTACTAGAAAAGTATAAACCACTGTTAAGCATGACTACTGGGAAACAAAGCATTCTTAATATTTGGCTTTTTTTTTCGTTTTTTGGAAGAGCAACATTTGTCATTTACACGACTCAATTCACTCAAGGAGTGGTTCAGAACATAAAGCAGAAAGAAATCATCAGAATTCAACAGTGGAACCTCTCAAACACAATTCACAATGCAATTAGCTTAAGATCCAAGCAAACACAATTCCAAGCAATCTAAAAGCTTGCATTTGAAATTCAACTCACAAGCTACCTACCACATGCTAAGTAACGGTGACAAACCTCTCAAACTAACATTAATCTTGCTCAAAGCTTGAACAATTGAGTTTTTAGCGACCTAAAGCACGGTTCTAAATACACCAATGTCAGAGTGTGAATCACCCGACTCATTCCAGCATTCACACATTGTACACAAATGTTTGTTTTGGAGGGGGTGACATCCCTCATTCTCTACCAAAGCTGAGTTCAGTTGACCAAGTCAGCTCGGTTTCAGATGATATTAAGAACTGTGGGTCTAAGTGACAACTCACAACCTAGATGTTTCAACAAGCCTCGAGAGACTGAATCCATTCTTACCATCTGGGTTCCCTCTTGAACAAAAACTAAATTAATTAATTAAATTAAAAAATCTCACTAGAAAAGATTATATTCTCCATAACCACCATTCTTTCAAATAAAATCTAAAAAGTTACATATTCCTTAGAAATTATGTTCTCCACCAAAAGCAATATCAGATAAATTAAGCAATAGCCACCTGCTTTTGCTTTTAAAGGTTCTGTAATCTGCTGAAAATATGGAGAGAGAAGGCAGTAAGGGTCACTATTTCCATGTGGAATAAAGCCCACACCTCAGCATCCATGTATCGTTTGGGAAAAAAGCAATTGGAATTGCATCAAGAGCCAAATTTCAGAAATATGGAGGAGATTCTATTCAAGGATGGAAAAAGATGGTCCTGCAGTGCGTGATGGATGATACTCATGGGCACATCACTGCAGACATGACCCGTATGTATGTCAATGCCAATCCAATGGGCCAATTTAACTATATATATATATATATATATATATATATAGAGCATGACACGGTGAGGAAAACCAATTGGAAACTCTAAACTAGTAGATTGGGAGCCAATCAAGGACACAGATTGTCTACTGATGGCTTCAGTAGCCAGATAGTAGCCAATCTGGCTACTGAAGTGACGTCACCAAGTTCTGTGTTGTATGCACAATTTGTATGGCCAATCTTGTATGCACAATTTGTAGCCAATCAAGGACACAGATTGTCTACTGATGGCTTCAGTAGCCAGATAGTAGCCAATCTGGCTACTGAAGTGATGTCACCAAGTTCTGTGGGCCCACCATAATGTATGTGTTGTATGCACACCGTCCATCCATTTGGAGAGATCATTTCCGAGCATGAGCCAAAGAATGAGGCAGATCCAAAGCTCAAGTGCACCCCACCACAAAAAACAGTGGGGACATTGACGCTCACTGTTGAAACCTTCCTAAAGCCCGGCATGATGTTTATTGGAGATCCAACCTCTTCATAAGTTCACACATATATGAACAAATAAAAAAAGGGAAAACACAAATATCAGCTTGATCCCAAGAAGTTTTCAAGGGTGGTTCGTCATTGTCCCCTCATGCTTTTTTTCTTTTTTTTTTAACACCCACACCACATGGGCACTTGATCTCTGGTCTCAATGTTGAAATTTGTCTGCCACTGATTCATTCACCACTTTTTCCAGTAGTGAGGTGATTAGTATCTCGATAAGTTTTGGGATAACATCTTAAATGAGATTAAAAGACAGACATGAAGACTGTTTTTCAATTCACAAGGTAAATAGTGTAAATAGGTGATTATTGATGTTGACATGACGATGACAGGGTGTTTGGAAAGCTTCTACGTTTGAGAAGAAGAGAAAATTTGTGGGGCCTACTGTTGTGTATTTGTTTGATCCATGCTGTCCATCCATTTTTCCCACTCATTTTTAGGGCATAAGCCCAAAACTCAAGTGACCCAAACCACAGGAAATAGGGGAAATTGAATGCTTATTATTCAATTCGTTTTTGGGGTGACAGAAGTTTTGGATCAAGCTGATATTCCCTTCATCCGTATCCGTGTGACATGATGAACAGTTCTATGACAAGTACAAATCCCTATGATACCCACACTCATCTTAACTTTCAACGATGGATGTTAAATTCCCCCTGCTTCTTGTGGTGCGTCCACTTGAGATTTGTATTTGCCTCATTTTTTGCTCATGCCTTAAATTTAGCACATACAATAAATGGATGGCATGGATCAGACACATGCATAATGGGCCTCACAAGTTTTACAACCACAATTTCAGTTGGTTTTCAACGTTTTTACACCACAATTTTCAAGACAATTACGTGCAAATCAAACGGGTGTCCGAAGTAATAATTAGCCATTTAAGCTCTATTTACCATTTAAATTGAAAAACAAGCCAGCCCCAAAAGACACAGAGGCAGGGGGAATATGAAAGACATTCATCAAGGTGGAGCCCCACGGTAACGGTAACACCCACTAAGCCACACATTGTTAACGTGGCATCATAAGTAAGATTGATTAAACTATCCAGACCTCTGATCAGTGGTCATTTTCTCAGACTATCAAAATTTCTCCTAGGGACCACTATATGGGAGACGTATTGCCTACTTTTCTGCCAGCGCAGACTTCCCTCGTAGCATGCATGAGGTGACGGGAATTGATTGGGTGGCCCTGTAAGAGATGACCCATCAAATACCTAACATAACAACTTTCCAACGCGCTTTGTGTGGGCCCCATTCGGCCAATCCTGGCATGTGGAGCCGGAGGAAGGGGAACGGATTGGCTACTCCCCCTGACACCAGCCCTGGGGCTGGTGGTCGGTGCTCTGTGGGCCCCCACTATGATGTATGTGTTTCATCCATTCTGTTCATTCATTTTTAAAGATCATTTTAGGGATTTACCCCAGAAATGAGAGGTATATAGATCTCAGGTGGACCACACCACATGAAAACAATAGTGATTGGATATCCACCATTAAAATCCTCCTGAGGCCCACTGTACTGTTTATTTGACATCCAATCTGTTGATTAGGTCATACAGGCCCAGATGAAGGGAAAAAACAAAAATCAGCTTGATCCAAAACTTTTATGGCTCCCAAAATGTTTTTAATGGTCAACACTCGTTCAACACTGTTTCCTGTAATGTGGTCCGATTGAGATTGGGATATAACTCATTTTTGGTCTCATATCGGAAAATGATCTGTAAAAATATATGGACGGAATGGATGAAACACATACATCATGGTGGGCCCCACAGAGCACCGACCATCAGCCATTGGCTGGTGTCGGGGGAGTAGCCAATCCGTTTACCGGAGGAAGGTTAGCGCTGGCATGGCCAGTACCCAATCCGCGTCACACTATTTTGGACATATTCAAGTTAACCGTACGACGCTCGTGCAAATCCACAGCGCCTGCATATGATGCATACTCTCTGACAGAGTCTCAAATGTCACTCTGAAAAATTCAAGGACCATCTGAAAGGTAGCAGGCCCAAGCGAGCACGCCTACCTGCGTCAAATCATATCATTACGATATTTAGTATTATCACTTATTAGAATTGATCTCCCCCCTATTTACACGCCTTCAATTGATTGAACTGGACAACGTGCATTCCTCTCTGCAGAGAAAGGTCAGCGGCCATCAATAACACCACAGAGAAAGAAAGACATAGGAAAGGGGCACGGAGAGTGTAGGTGAGAGGACGTGGCTTCGACTATGGAAAGAGAAATACCTGAAAAGGAAGGTAGCCGCAAGTTACTGAAAGTGAAATCGCAGTCCGGTTTTCTCGTCTTGGATTGGATCGCCCTCTCTAAGCCACGGGTGGCCCATCGGTATTTTGATTTTAAAAACGGGCCGTACCTCTTCAACTGTAGAAATGGCCTACCTGGTGAAAAATAAGTTCAGTAGCCCGCAGACTACCATACCAGGTTTTCATTTTGCGGCCCACAATGGATGGGAGATGAAAATCCAATCCATCTTATCCGGGCTATGCAAATCAGACCAACGGTCTAGATCACTGGGGCATGTACATCCCACGGTGGAGTATACGAGAAATCCATCGCCGAAGAAAGCTCGGGAGAGGGAGATTGACAAGGGGACATCGTTTCTTTCAGAACTACGATAATGCCCTTGCCTTTGTACATGCGGGATTGATTGAGGGGAAGGAAACATGATAACGTACATTTACTTTCAATAAAGACGACAAGATAAACCCGCATCCTACTCCAACCGCACGTTTCCCAATATTTAAACATCTGATCGCCTACAACTCCCTGCGTATGGCACGACCCACTTTTTTAACCTGCATCTAACATTTGAGTCGTAGGTGAAGTTAACCTACAACCGGTTGTCCCTACTCAGTCCCCGTTTTATGTCTCTATAAAAAATAAACTCTAATCGGTCAGTGACCTCACATCACGTGACGTCTATGGATGAAATCCATATCGTACATCCGATGGCAGCAGTGCTAAATATGCCCCCACAAGGCAAAAGGACACTTGTTAGATCCTGGATGGTCATAATAGCGTCCGGTGCTAAGTGAAAATGGTCGAAAGTAAAAAATACTATTAATGAATAAATAATCTACAAGGGTTAATAGGGTCCGATCAAAGTGGATGGATACATGAGATGAATGGCACAGATCCCGTCTAGTAAATCGGTTCGCAGGTCTCTGCTCCCTAAATTACCGAGTCATTCCCAACCACGGAAACCAATTGTCTGTGCGGAAAGAAGCTACATAGAAACGCACATGACAAATCCACTCCGTCCATCAGTTTCTAAATATCAGAATAGGACAGGGGCCCAAAAATAATGCAGATTGAAAACTCAGGTGGTCCACACAACACAAAACAGTGAGAATGAAAATATCCACGTAAACATTCCTCCCGCGGATCGTGACATCCAAACCGTTCATATGGTTACGATCACTCAGATAATATGCAGGAACAAATATAATCTTTATACAAAACTTCTATGGCCAATCCTAGCTGTTTCGTGTGGTATGGTCCACCTGAGTTTTCGATTTGTATTTTTAGAATTAATGTGATATTGTGATCTTGAGCAACTGATGGATGGAGTGGATTTGTCAACTCTGTGGGCCCCACATAGCTTCCGACTGCAGGAACTCGCCACCGGGGGCCATAGGCCATACGCGTCGTCCTGACACACAGACCCAATGCAAAATCAACCTCTGAAGAATCGTTCCAAAACGGGGACTGGTTCTGAAAGTTCGACCGGATTGATTCGGCAATACCCGAATAAATCAGCATGAACTGTATGGATGCACACAAAAGGTACTGCATGCACACTGTAAGATTGAAAGATAATCAACAAGAGGAATACTTTGGCGACACAAGCAGTTTGAAATTACCGAGAAATTGCATACATGGCAGGTAAGTAATTCAAAAATCAACCGTCTGTATTTAAAGCATAGATATACAAACAACAAATTATTAGACGGGTAAAGGTTATCTAACTATTAGTCATTAGAATGCTCGACGTGCGTCCACGAATCAGATGTTGTTGAGATCGTTCGACTAGTCTAATTTTCAGAATGGAACTTGAAGACAGTGATTTCCACATCTTAGTCGGCTTAATTTGAGTTCAAACATACCACACGTGTACCAATTCAACGTGCCTGCATATCAAGCATCATATGCAGCCAGAGTAGGAAAGAAATCTCCAAAACTAATAAAAAGGTGACCGACTTGCCGACATTATTTATCGGGTACGGACCGACACGAAAGCCAATACACCGATATTTCAAAAAGGCTGGTCAAGCTTGTTTGCAAAAGTAAACAACTGGCGGTTTTTATGCTTCTTTTGCTACTCGTCCTTGCTTACTAATATAACTGACACTCACTTATTTTTCAGATCTATTTTATTTTTAATGGGACCCAGTCTCAACGATAGATACACCTATCCTTTCTGCTTTTTCGCTATAAAATAGTACAAGTCACACATGCCACTGTGATGCAAAGGATATATATAGCGTGGGGTATTTTATCAGCGGAGCGAGCGTAAACGAGGGTAAACAGCACCTCCCATCAGCTTATTTATATTTAATAATAATATTATTATTATTATTATTATAATATATAGACTCCAACTTGAATCAATAATAATAATAATCATGTAAAGCGACACATCTCCAGATGACGAAATACGAGTCCCAAGTTCCAACTAAAATACGACGATACCGGACCCTGGAAACGGCGGCATCTGGCTTGGTCGATGGCATTCTCGTGATTCCTCGTACATAAGAGGGGTAAATATCTAAACAAATTGTGCAGAGGAATGATGTGAGATCTGAGCTGTTCATTAGGTGCGTTACGGAAAACAAACGCTCTAGTTGGCAAATCACGTAATAAAAGGACTTCTAAGCCGAACCAATGGTCCACATCCAACGTACAAATTGGGCCAACAGGTCAAAAGCACCAGACTGGTTACCTGACACATTCGGCACGTGTATGGGCCCCAGCTTCTTGAACGGACAGGATTCGAAACATAGGCCGCGCAAATAGGACTCAAATCTTACTCGCGAGTGTAGCCTTCGTGCTGGAAGGCACGGCAACGGCGTACAAGCGCGTGGGATCCAGTCTATTAAACAGCTCCACTAGACATGGGACTAGGTGTTGTATCGATTGGGTCCACCGAAAGGACGGGTTATGTTCTAAAAATAAAACCCACTGCGCAATCATGCCCATTACTTTTTCTATAGTTTACCCCACTCCTTATTTGACCGTTATATATGTCTTTGTATTCCACTAGTCAATTTTAATGGCCATAAATCATATGAGTGGTCTTTGAGACAAAAACCATCCATTCTAAAGGGCGGACGTGATTAGTACCGTGAAGAGATGGCTCTACTGTATTGGCCCAAGATTTGGCGGTCCACGTTCATTCAACACTGTTTCCTGTAATGTGGTCAACTTGAGATTGGGATATACTCATTTTCTGTCTCATAACATAAAATGATCTAGAAAAATAGATGAATGGCATGGATGAAACACATTCATCCATGGTGGGGCCCACAGAGCACCGACCACCTGGTGGGTGGCAGGAGAGCAGCCAATCCGTTTCCATTCCAAGGCATGAGCCGTAGGGCTCACCGTACTTCTTGACAAGATAAGATAGACACGGATGAAGGGAAAACACAAATATAAGCTTGATAACTGATGTGACCCGAAGTTTTTTTTTACGGTGGGCGTTAAATCATTGATGTTTCCTGTAGTGTGGTCCACCTGATAATTGGATCAGACATCAATTTTGGGGTCAAGACCTAAAACGAGCAGGCAAAACGGATGGACGGCGTGAATACAAAACACATACATTACGATGGGCCCAACAGTCATGGATCCACCGAACTAGGTGGTTCCCGGATTAACCGGTAACCCGTGCGAGTAAAACACACCGACCCTATTTTTGGCCACGTGACATGGACAGATCACATCCGAACATTTGTCATGTCGGCACCGTTGCCGCGTATCCACCCGTCCATCCCACGCGAGCGAGTACAACTTATAAAACTGTGGGAGAACAACTCGCTTGGATGATACTCAGGTGGCGTATTGAGGCCTGATACACGGAAACTTAGAAATCATAATCGTGGAATAGATAAACTCTAGATTGCGAAAACCACTGTCATTTAAGCCCAAACTCAGATTGCTGGAAAAATCCTAACATGGACACATTTTTTTTGGTGAAGTTAGATCATTGCTTATTTTTCATTTTTAACCGTCCAATTAATGTCTATCAATCTGATACTGAAATAATCAAATCATAGTAATTTTTGGTCCATGATACATCTAAACCGGGAACCATAACTTGAACAGTTTAATTCGACCTACTTATATGTAATTACTAAGTAACTTTTAAGCGCCTGCTTATAATACATCACGCTCCTCCAGAGTATCAATGACTTTCGTATTCACCAAATAGCGAGAAGGTAGACACATGGAATATAGAGAAAGAATTTATCATATGCTGTTTCGGGGCGGTAGAATAACGCCAAACGGATTCAATTAAAAAGATTAGTGGGCAAAAGTAAAATAAAAAAGCATTGATTATTGAAAAGAAAGGTATCGAATTTATCTTTAAAAAGGAAAATCGTTTAAATTAAACAAATTATATCTCAATCTGCAAATTAAGTACGAGATCCAAATACAGAAATTTGAAATTCAATTAAAATTTTGGAGGGCAGAGAGCAGGGCATTGCTTGAAAGATCCGTAAAGAAAATTAGGGTATTTTCGAGAAAAAAAAAAATCGATCACTTTCCAGACAATGCAGATGGAATAGCAGAAGAGGGGAAGAAAAGGGAGAGAGATTTTGGTGGATTTTAGGATTCGGAACTTACAGCGACGGTGATTCCACGGAAAACGTCAAGCGATGCGAGACGGCGTTTCGTGCCGGCTTCTGCTCCGGCGACGGAGATGCATTTCTGGGATTCTACGGCATTGAATTTCACCGGAGGAATCTGACGTGCTGATTCGAGTTCTTTCTCCGTATAACCTTCCTCCATCTTGAGGAAGTTCTTGTTCGGATCTGAGATTCCGTTCTCCTCTCCTTTAATCAGTTCATACACCCCCATTGCAAAACCCAAAAAGATCCTCTCTTTTTTTCCGAATGCGATCGGAAAACGTAAACTCGAGAAAGAAAAACCCGAAAAGATCTGTTCCGGGTGGATAAAATACGGGGTTTCAAGAAGACAAGATAAGAAGAGATCTGGAATCTCCGAAACGTGAATGGGAGAAAATAAACGCTTCTTTCCTCTCCTCCTCCTCCAAGTTCTACAAAGGAGAGTTCCCTTGAAGAATCTGGAGAGAGGATTGGGCTTGAAGGAAGAAAGAAGAAGAAGAAAACGACTCTTTTCTCTCTCTACCCTTTTTCTTCTTCACACTCCCTGTAACTGCCCTTTTACGCTCTCCTCTTTTCTCCATCATATATCTTGCTCGTATATATAGATAGCTTTCTCGGGCGATATACCGAAACGCGGACGATGAGTTATGATACGTGGCGAAAATCATTTAAAGAATATATGCATTTTTAATTCTCACATCAATGGGCCATGGCACGTAACCCAGACCATTCCTCTACTTCAGAACCACTGTGCATGAATCTTTCTTAAAAATCTCCAAGATAGGATGATCTTAACCTTCCGATCTTTGGCTTAGAGATCAACGGTTAGAAAAAAAAAATAACTTGTTCGTGTAAAATTTCTCCTAATATAGACATTACAATATCAGATCTTGTGGTTACTTAATTTTTAAGTGGGCCTGAGTAACTGAATGGTCTAGATTAGAAAAAAATTGAATCTATTTAGTAGAATCTTAGTGCATGTATATTTGGAAATAATGCGAGTTCAGTGCCTTATAAATCCTGGGGCGAGTATAAAGGGGAGCGGATTAGTCCGGCTCTTGCCTTACCCATGAAAGTGAGGCCCGTAACGAAGGGCACAAAGTGATATACTTATTTCATATCCACACCGTCCATTCGATTTTTCAGATCATTTTAGGGCATGAGCCCAAAAATGAAGTAGATCCAATTCCCAGGTGGTGATTGATTAATAACAAGCCACAATTTGTAGAGAAGTGGAGTGGGTGGTGTGCCACACACCACCGACGTGGCTGGTTCGGATACGTATCGTGAGAGCGCTGACGCTCCTCCAGGTTGGGTTGTACGAACGGTGAAAGGATATCAAATTTACATGGCCCTTCAATAATGTATTTATTATATACATAACGCTCATCCATTTTACAAGATCATTAGCCAAAAAAAGGAGTTATGTCCTAATCTCGAATGTATCACACCACAAATAATATTAGGAAAATTATTCTAACTAATAAAAAATTTGTTGCCCAACCATACTGTTTATTTTCCATTAAATTTCTTTATAAGGTTACACAAATATAGATGAAGAGTAAAAACAAATATCATATTGATCCAAAGCTTTTATGACCCCAAAAGGATTGCAACAGTAAAAGTTCAATCCCCCATTGCTTCTTAGAGTGTGGTCTACTTAATATTTCGATTTTTCTTAATTTTAGGCTCAAGCCTTACAAAGAGCTCTCCAAATGAATGGACGGTATAGATATAACACATACCTCCTGATGGGACACACAAAACTTGGTGACGTGATACCACCAGCCTAGTCGGTGGTGTGTGGTACACCAGCGAATCCACTTCCAATATTTGGATAATGTTGTTTTCTTTTAACCTTCATCCATATTTACGTTACCTTATCATGTTGGATAGAAAATAAACATCATGAGTACGGCACCTAAGAAATTTTTAGTGTTAGGACGCTCAATATCCTCTGTTCTTGTATTATAGTCTACTTTAGACTTGTATGTTCTTTCTATTTGGGAACATGCTCTAAAATGATCCGGAAAAATAGATGTACGGCGTGGATGAAGAATAAATACATCAAAGTGGGACCCACAGTAATGGCCGCACCATAAATGCCTGCGCCCCAATTAATCGGCTATCTAAAAAAAGATTGCGCTATTAATGTACAAGTTAAAAAAGGGTGGTGAGTCATTTTCCGTTAATCTTTCACTACTGTGCAGTTATCCAGACCATCCAATTTTTGGGAACCATAGTAGATGGATCACATATCTAAAATCATAATGACAAAGCAATCCTAACCGTCCAATTAATGGATATCAAAGGGATGACTAAAAAGTAAAATAGTGAGTGGTCCAGATGTGAAGGAAAAAATCAGACCGTTGATGCTATCTTCTCGTGAGAATTTTTCGATCATGCCCTATCAAAAGTCGAGTTAGCTATTCAGACAGTCTGGATTGCCTTATTCTCCTTCACTGCCAACGATCACCTAGGTTGGATACTCTATCCGTACAAAAGACTGTCCACGAATGATGATAACGTGAGATAAAAATCAGAACGATCGACCGATACAACGGACACAACATCAATTTCAATAAAGGCAATGGTGTGACTTAACGTACTGATGTGGCCCACCCACTGAGAGGTAGACCTAATGTTTCAGATGCAGCGATCATGGCCTGGTGCGCCTTTTGTACGGTACGATATTTTACATGTGTGACAGGTTTCCGAAATTTTAATGGTCGTTGATAATGTGTGAAACAGACGTTTCAATCTATACCATCATTTTACAGACGTTGTTTCTTTCCCACCGTACACGTGGCATACATGTAGGGCTTCTCGTTCTGTCCAAGTGTGGCCATATTGCAAACAGTCCATAATTCACGGAAGAAAGGATCCCATGCGGAGAGCGATCAACGGTACATAACATCCGCGTGTATGACTCAATGTAATGGTGGGGCCCACGAAATGTGGGGTCCACCAGACCTTTCTCTAATGACTCTCCATCTCATAGCATTTAATTGGATGGTTAGAATCGGTTGATCGGTGGGACCTTTTGGCTACGGACGGGTCCTACGACTTTGACTTGCATGTCCATGTATACAGTGGCCGAGACCCAGCAACTTTAAATGGTGGTTGGGCTACAGCCTACATTAATACATGGGATTGGGTCGGATGGAATCGCATTTTATCTCCACATATTCCATCCTACATTCAGGAGGGTTGGGATTACGGCGGATGAAATTGTATACGGTAATATGTAAGATTTTCTATGGATTTTGAAATACAGTACTCATGTGCGTCCAACCATATATGCCCTTTACAAATGACATTATAGTTAGGCCAAACGAAGTTGTACTTAATCCAATTTTTTTCCACTAGTAACAATTTTATTATACCATGGTATTCCCGGACATGCAATCACTGTGCAGTGATGGTGTTAATCCCATCTAATGCCATTTCTTACCATTTAATCGAACAGTCCAAATAGGCTCAAAAGAAAAGCGTTCATCTCTTAGAAAATGCCTACTTAGCTGTGGGGGCTTTTTTGTGTTGCTTTCTAAAAGGTGGGCGAAATAACTTGATGTGCGTAAAATTCATGCCCTTCATCAAGTAGACGACAATCTTTTCGGTGTTGAGCCCAAAAATAATGATGATTCAAGAGATGGGTAGGCCATTCCAAAGAAATCATACTTAAACATCCAACTGCAAGTTGTACATTGTCATTGTCTCTAATTCCTACAAAAGTAACTCAGAGTGAATTACGTGTAATTTGGATGGATTTGCATGATATATTTGAAAACCTATGGATATATACGAAGAGGATTGATTCTATAATAATACAACTGAAGTGTATTACACAACGTCACATCATCCACTAAGTGGTCAATTGAAGAGTGATTTGTGCAGAAGTGATTATAAGAAAGATGGCATGATTACAAGCAAGAAGGTTAAGAGATAATCTTAGCTGTAATTTGAGTCTATACTCATACACTGAATTCAATTCTTCATCCAGAAAGGTGTTCTATAAGTGTTCTTTATGGCTGATTAAAAAGTTTGATTTTATATATATATATATATATATATATATATATATATATATATATATATATATATATATTGAAAGTCCTTTCGTATGGAAAGCAAATATATAACCCATCATCGGATGATGAATCTTACCATCTGAATATTGCCTAATCCTATTTATATACTGAGTGAGTGGCTGAATAAATAGATAATTTCATTCAATCTCAGTCATACATTACATATCTACCTATTTCAACACTTAGGTCATGGTTGTTCAGTTTAAATTGAGCAAATTCAATTCTGACATGCCCACACTAATCACGTGACCAAATTTAAAATCAAACCGCAACACAAGTGGTAAAGTTTTGGATCATAATGTGTTTTGAGTTGAACTATTAAGAAAAGACATGATACCCGACGGACAGGTTAGATCTCAAGAATGTTACACCCACATGGCTCTCGATTAGCAAAAGTAGCCTTGGTGGGTACCTTGCGCAGGGTATGGTAGCACAGTTCTTGTCTCTTTTATATGAGTCAAAGATGCTTTATACCATACAAACGATAGGTTCTCAAGATATACGATCGAGCTACTATGTAACAGATGACATATTATGCAATCTAGGTGATGAGAATGCTTTGATTTGAGAGAAACTCTAGTACTTCAGCATACTATGATGGTTATGTTTAAACAAGATCTCTCAACATTGAATTAAGATTTAACTATCTGTAAGCATAATATCCTCACGACATGCATCGAATATATAAAGGACAATACATTAATGAGTAGATTCTTGAGGAAATGTGGCATTTAGGTAACCTTGGGATAAAGATGAGTAACTGTTAAGGCTACGTCAGCACTAAAGTACGTTTGAGAGACTATTGTTGCGATAAGATTGCATTCAATGAAAGCAAAGCATGATTGGGAGAGTGTAACCGTTACCTTACAGATGTTGGCATCTAACATCGCCACGTAGGCAATGATTATTCTCAAGACATTGTTTGAAAGTTTTTAAATAACAAAAAAGAGTTCAAAGTAAAGGATCTGAGCATCAATTGAAAACACAACAACTCAACAATCAATCCAGTGCAAACGTCATTTATCCAGTCTTATGAGACGTTTATCATCTCCACCACTCATTAGGCATGGGGCCCTTAGTATCGAGGAATATCTCAGTTCATCCTTGTTTCAAGTGAAATCAACATAATGATAACCAGTAACTATAATTCCCTTCCATTTATGTCTACGTATCGGATCTGAATGATGATCGTAGTCTTAAGAATCGTTCACATATGCTTATATGTTGGGTCAACACTAACTTGTAAATATCGACATTGCATTTCCCTCACTCATCATCGTGCTACTCGATGAAGCACCCCACTGCTCTCAGCCTGATTAATGATCCTGTTATAATGGTAAGTCTCATTTTTTCACATACATCTTTAACTTATTTCAATTCAACCATACAATTGTTGCACTTTTGAAAATCCTTTGTTTTCAAGGCAAAAGGAACTCATTCGAGGAAGCCCTCCAACCCCCACAAATCACCTAATTAGTACACTTGAGACTTGGCTAAATAGGCAGTTGGTCTTCCGACTGTTCAATCAAGCACCGCTTTATCTCAACACTAGGGGTTAATGATGTTTGGTTTGAATTGGACCATAAATGGGTTCTAATACACCTACAAATCTCACAGTGTACCATGTGGCCAAATTCAAAACTACTTGTGGATACACAATCACTAAAATAATTGTAAATGTGCCATAAAAACAACTCAAAATCAACTACAAAAATCATAGGCCACAACTTAGATGAATCATAAACAGAAGAAAAGGTTATAGAGATTCAATTTAATTGGCCTATTAATGGACACATGATGACCGGCTAAAATGAAAAATATCAGCAGCCAAAATTTAACAAAGAAATGTCTACTAATCAGGATTCGGGGCCATCAAATTAATATTAATTGAAAGTTTTGACCTATCCAAATGTAGGTCCCGAAATTTAAGCGGTTTAGTTTGAGTTGGCGTGTGCAATTTTTAATGCCCGCGTATTATCTACTACACTACCAAAGTATCAAATGACTCTCTTACAAATATCATAATTTTGAGGAAGAAAATATACGCAGTATTAGGGGTGCACACGGGTCCATTCGGTCCGGTTCTGGGGTGAAACCAGAACCAAACCGTTCCTAACGATTCTAGGAGAATCGGAGCCAGAACCGAACCATTAAAACCGTTTCGATTCCAGATTGGTCCAACGGTTCTGGGCTTGAGAGAGAGAGAGAGAGAGAGAGAGAGAGATGGTGGCCGGTGGGTAGAGGGTGGGCGGAAGGTGGGTGAGAGAGAGGAATGGATGGGGATTGGGCGCAGCGGCAGTAGCGGCAGCGTGAAGAGTCAAGTGAAGGGAATGAACTTGTTTTTTTTTTTTTTTTTGAAAAATATGGTTCAGTTCCACGGTTTGGTTCTACGGATCGGTTCATGGTTCGGTTCGGCTCTACGTACCCCAAACCGAAAACCGAAACAAACTAATCAATTCTTTGATTTTTGGAACTAACAATGCACTCTAGAACTTGGTCAGTTCCAGTGTGGTTCCACGGTTCTACCGGTTCAGCGTGCACCCTTATGCGGTATCATGACGGGCGATTCACGGTACACATGCCATCATAGACATCGTGTCTTATATCCGGACCGTCCATCAGAGCAACCGTGAGCGTGCGCCTCACCAGCAGTAAGGTGGATCCTTTCCGTGTCCATTGTATATATACAGTACGGTATGTATCTTTTTCCAACCGTCCTTTTTTTCTTTTTTCTCACCGCAATTCCCGCAAATGAATGCCCCAAGTTGGATACAAGTTTGTATTCGAGTGGGGCCCACAGTTTCATGATCCAGACCTTTGATTTTGACGGGCCTAGATTTTCATGAATTGTGCTCGAAATTCTCCTCAAATAGACAATTATTGACCAAGGATTTGTGTCCTGAAAATGGAATAATATCTGCGTTTAGTGGTCCACTTACACTTTGAAATTATTGCTAGGAAGAGCGGAAGCGGATTGCGTACTGAGTTACTCATTACGCTAGTGCGGCCCGTCGTGATTTATATATTCCATCCACTCCTTACATCCATTTTAACAGATAATTTTAAAGCTTAAGCCCAAAAATGAAGTATATCCAAAGCTCAAGTGGGCCACACCACAGGAAATAGTGTGAATTGAATGTCAACCATTGAAATTTTTCTTACGGTCCACGGAAGTTTTGGATCAATCTGATTTTATTTTTTGTCCTTTCATCCATATCTGTGTGATCTTATGAACAGGTGGGATGACAAATAAACATCATTGTAGACGGTAGAAAGGTTTCAACGGTGGAAATTATTATTCCCAATGTTTCCGGTGCTATGGTCCACTTGAACATTGGAAATGATTCAATTTTGGTCTCAACCGCTAAAATACGCTTGAAAAACGGATGGACGGCGTGGATAGACTACTTCCATTCACAGTGGGCCCAACAGAGTTTACTCAGTACGATAAAAATGTACTGAGTAACTCAGTACGAAATCCGATTTCAGGAAGGGCACGCCCCACCTACCACAGGTCGCGCATCCCAAAAGTTAGATTGAATGGTCGAGGAGTAACAGGAATTGGATACGCCATGTAATCATCCTCCAATCACCAAGAGCTCTCGTGTGGGTGTGTGGGGGTGGGTGTGTGCGTGTGTTTAAAAGAAAAAAAAAAAAAAGAGATCTCGTGTGAGGCTATAGTGCTGCGAGAGTGCTGCGAGAGTTCCATCAGTTACAGTACTCCTAGCTGCATCGGTTCACTTACACTGGACAATCGATTGATCTAAACGCTACATCAAGTCCAAAACAGACTTCCATGACGTGGATGAAAGGAAAATCATACAGATTGGCCTTTTTTTTTTTTAGCCATTCTTATTTTTCCAAGACATGGATGGAATGGCTACAACTGGCTACAAGAAAGTGGTTCTTTAGAGTGCTAATGAATCTATGATAGTCCTGGCAAATAGATGGATTAAATTATTGATTAGAACTATTTTGGTGGAAACAATCTTAACTGGCCATATTAAAAGCCATTTTGAGAATAGTAATGCGGCAATAGAGGCTCTAAATGCTCTGGGCCTGAGCAGTACCTTATATTTTTTTAATTTTTTACCTCTTAAAATTTGTTCATGCAAATATAGCATGGTGTTAATTCAAATGAAAAGCTACATTTGATATGGAGTCATGACTAGTTAAATAAAACTTAGAATATTCAATTGACTGAATTTTATAGAATTGTTTAAAGGATGGGAAACTGTATAAATTCTTAATTCAAGTAACTCTTACAATTTGCAGTTGATCTATGATGATAGATTTTGAATAAAGACCTCGTTGATTAAAAAAAAAAAAAAGGAAAGAGGTGAAGCTTTATTTTGAGGTTGTACCACGTGTGCTTTCACTTTATGGAATTTGATGGTTTCTAAGAGATTTAATAAATCTTTGATAATATCACATATAATCATGCAACATAAAATTTAATACTCTAGCAAGTAAAAAAGAAAATGAGTAATCTCTAACCTTGCTTGGTAGGGTTTAAGACCCCATCTAGCAAAATAAGATAGAAAACCGTCTCTAGTCTTACTTCATAAGGTTTAAGAACCCCTGTAGGTTAGAATAAAACAACAAGGAATGTAAATAGGGAAGGGTGTTGTAGAAAATAAAAACAAAATGAATATGCACTTTTGATGTGCTTGGAGATTTATGGAATGGAACTCGGTTGAGTTGAGATTTGAGAAGAAATTTGAGAAATAATGACAACATTTTTTTTCTTTTTTTGTAGAAGTGATGGTTGGATGTCCTCCATTTCATATATAGTGATCTTGTTTTCTACTGCCTCTTTAATTGAGAACTGTCTCCTGAATTGGGTAGGGCTTCGACAGAGTTGGGAATCTCTGGACCATGTATCTCGCATACTTAGACATTGAAAAAATCCTGTCTAACATACTACATTTCCCTTATAGATAATTGTCGATTGCCTAAGTAGCTTACTGTCGTGCGATTTATATAAACTAAGACAGATGACCCTTGAATGGCCGCTTATAGGTTATAGGCTTGTTTTTTTGTTCTTTCAGCTATAAAAAAAGTGAGGCTATAGCAAAAGACGATAATTTTTGATAGCCAACACTTCAAAGGCCTCCTGTTGATTTTATCATTTCTGCATATTAATTGCTACGCAAGGATTTGCAAGGTTCTAGGAATCAGTATGAGTGAGTTCAATTTATTCTTCACTGGATTTAGCATTGGCTAATTGGGTTCTATGTTTACCTCCACGAGGTACCATGGACCCTTTCTGCCTAACTCCTCGTAGATTTTCGATGTCTTTAGCGCTAGCCATATTCGGTTTAATTAGGTGTGTGCTTGGTCGAAATTTTCAGGTATCTTGGACAATCTGTTGATATTTGCTTCCATCGGTTATGAGCACACCAATCTGGTTTATTAATCATTTTTAAATCGTGCTTAAGATGTTTTCTATCTAATTCATTTGGATTTTTAAGACCTTTCGGATTGGTCGAAGATAAATTTTTTGAAGTGGTGCACATTTTGAGTCTCTGAAAGGTTCAAGCAGTTTGCTCAAAATCAAGTTGGTGGGGCTTCTAATCTGCTGATGGATCCATTCACCAGGCTCCTAAAAATGCACTTCTACTCGACTCATGGTCTTTCATTAATTTTGGAGTTGCTCATAGATGTTTTTATTGAAGTTTAGCTAAAAGTTGAAGAGTAATTTACTCTCGTTTAAATAGGGTGCCTTTAGAAGTATGAAATGTGTGTTGCACCTGATGAACATCGTAGACCAATAGATTGGACAGTCAATGCAAATCATTCCCCATTGTTAATGCCACTGACATGTGACACTTTTAGTGCCTTCAATCCATGGCATATATCTTTAACAAACCACAAGAATGATCCAAGCCAGGACAATGGTTGCCTTCAAATGCAAGGAGAGGGAGAATCCGTGGTCATGACCCAGTAAATGGATGGATCGGATCGACATCCTGAATTGCCACATGTTTAATTATGGCATGAGGACCTTTATATTATTGGAATCTTTATATTATTATCCATGCACATACAAAGTCATAGGTAGAGTTTGGCACAGCTTGGTATGGCTCGGTTGGCAGCTAAACACAAGATCAATTTTAAAATAAAAGGATAGTCTTACAATATATATATATATATATATATATATATATATATATATATATATATATATATATATATATATATATATATTTGAATTTTTATTTTATTGAGCAACAACGAGAACAAAATAATGAGCCGAACCAACTCAAGCCCGGATTCAAGCTTCGAAATATTTTCAAACTCCCAAAATCAGCTCAGCTCAATCTAGATCTAATTTTTAACTGACGGAGTGGAGCTTTTCCAAATCCAATCGAGCTAACTTGACTTCAATACCGCTCTAGTCATAAACAAAACTTACTGCTCTTGTTAATTACACATAAGACAAACTTAGCTCAAAGTGGTCACATCCACCATATGAACAGTCACCATCAAACTGCGTGTCTTGAATGCATGGTGAAGCGGCAGAGAGATGGAGGGATTCCAAACGTCTCAACTCGCCGACAAATGTAGAGGTGGGTTGTAGCTTGCTAATGCCGCTGGTTGCCTCACAAAAATAACTATAGTGCACCTGCACAATCCAGTCATTTTCATGGACCGTCCTTTGAATTCAGTCCTCTTCATGGCCCACTGCACAAAAAATAAGGTAATCAAATAGTCCTAGAAGTTTAATATATTACCGTTTAAAACTTCTCGGGGGCCACAGAAGTTTTGGGTCGAGCTAATTTTATTTTTTATTTTTTATGTTCATCAAGGTCTATGTAACTTTATGAATAGGTTGGATGGCAAATAAACATCACGGTGGGCTCTAAGAAAGTTTCAACGGTGAGAATCATTATCACCGCTTTTCCTGTGGTGTGGTCCACTTGATCCTTGGATCTTCTAACCGTTGGTCCCATTTCATGAAATGCCCCGAAAAAAATGGATGGACAGTGTGGATAAAACCCATACATCACGTTGGCCACTCAAAGCTCCTGCCCGTTCCCAGCTGGAGAAGGGTGGGGGTAGGACGCAATCCCCGTTCGTTAATAGGGTCCATGTCTTTCAGATAACATGATCCATTGCTAGAGACATGCGCGAGTGCACCACGTGTTGCTGTGCACGCACCCACACGTACCAAACTGCAAAATCCAAGCCGCTGATCAGGCGGGTCCCGTCGTTCTATGTTCCCTGGATCAAAACTTTGAATGATCTCTCTTATGCTGTAGCACAAAACATACGGATTAATGCTGACCATAGATCATTTTCTTTAGCCGTCCATTCATTTGACCAGGTGGAATTTCAATGAGATGGCCCACCTGACGAACAGATTGGATCTATCATGCTGGAAAGTGGGGCGGTTGTGTAGAGTATCAAGGGCAGTATAGCCACTGTTGGGACCGGCTCATGCCGGCAACGCGTACGAACCATTGATGTGGTTCATCACCGACGCATGTCGATTTTTAAGGAAAGATATCATCGAATCTCTTGCGATCGACATGCGATTTCAACGGCCTGCAATTTGTTAAAATCGAATCCCGGCATTTGGATGGCGATATCAATTCCCGCCAAAAAAGAAGATAGTTTTTTTTATATATATACTTTTTATTGCTTTTTATCTCTTCCATTTTTCACGAGGATTCTAACGCCGAGTCGGATCCTATGCAACGCTTGTACAATGAGCTTATTCTGCAACGTCGGTTTGTGGAGTCCACAGTAGTTACTGATCGACATCCAGTCCGTCCATTTAGTTACTCCCCTCATTTCCTCCATTGATCCCAAACATGAGGCCGTTAAAAAACTCAGGTGGGCCATATTACGTATATTCA
This sequence comes from Magnolia sinica, assembly GCF_029962835.1. Taxonomy (NCBI): domain Eukaryota; kingdom Viridiplantae; phylum Streptophyta; class Magnoliopsida; order Magnoliales; family Magnoliaceae; genus Magnolia; species Magnolia sinica. Next base: position 883,824 of record NC_080575.1, on the reverse strand, counting down.
TACCTAAAACCTATAAAATTACGTGGTGTGGCTCACGTTGGCGTTTTAATGAAATTATTTATGGGGTTATGAATAAAGCATGGTGAGGCACATATCATGAATGGATTGGATGGCATATAAATACATGAGAGGCCTAGAAAAACCGAGAAGATTTTTATGATGGATGTCCCCAATCCCATCTGTTCCTTGTGGTTTGACTCTCTTCCGTTCAGAATCAAGCTGATTTTTGAAACGTGGTGAGTAGCTACAGGATCGCACCATTTTTGACGGATCAGATGTCGCGAACACATCACGGTGGACCCCACACCCTCAAGCTTGTTCTACAAACGCTGCAGAGACACTGGCCTCCAGACGCCTCTATCCCCATACCGTCACATGTGTCATCTTGGAACGCGGATGAAAGATCTAATCCGTCCATTAGGTGGGTCTGACCATTTAGATGATTGGTTTAAAAATCATCTTGTTCACTCATCAGTTGCTAGTATTTTTACAAACAGCTTAGAGAAACTTCGCCGACTTTTACTTCATCGCCGTCCATAAACTGCGGCCTACCAGATAAGTGGAATCGACCATAGTGTGAGCTAGAGCATCTAAAGAATGGAAGTGACCTGATGGACGGCTTGGATCTCCTACCGGTCTGCCATGTGGGCTCATGCTCTGCCATATTCGCACACGTGAGATCTTATACTGGTGATGTAAAAGCATCACCCTCAAAAGCAATTATCTCAAGTTGATGAGAGAATCCCAGCCATCCCTTTTCCTCACCTTTCCGTCAGAATGTCAAATGTTAACTATTGTTTACTTCCTACCGTTCATTTGAAGGCATCTGATCAGAGAATCCGTTTCAAGCTTTTTAAAGCCACGATCAATCCGTAGTGGAGTCAACTGTGCATACGGTTCGGATCCACCGTTTATCCTGCCACGTGTACGTTGGAAGAGTGTCAATCACAGAAACAGAGTACCAAATGAAATTGGAAAAAAGAAAAAGGAAAAAAGAAAAGAAAAGATATGGGCGCCGAAAGAACATGCATACCTGTAAGCAACTGCCGGAAAATATCTTTGATTTTTTTCAACGAATGAAATTTACTCAAACACCCCTATATCCTCATCCGCTATGTTTCGCACGTGTGGAAATCCAGACCATCCAAATCACCGGCCCATTGTGAATGGATGGAAATCTTGAATCAAACTAACCATAGAAGCATAACCATTTCATTATTTCAACCGTCCATCAGATGTCAGCCAATTGGGCAATTAGGATATTGGAATTAGTTTAATTTCTGAGGTACTCTCCACCCTGGAAGGCCCTCATGATTTGGACGGTTCAGATTGGCATGCATATGTGTTACATATATGAGTGGATGGATTGCCACAAGTTAGTGAGTGGTGGCAAATACATATTGTAGTCTAGCATTTTCTTTTCGACCGAGAAAGGCCCACTTGACCATGAGAGTGGAAGGCTGATATTTACATCATCATCTTCTACCGGAGGGTATACACGGTATGGTCAGTTTCTTAGCTTTTACAAGTGGAGCCCACGATTCAAAGATCAAGACCATTATTCCATCCTGTCCAGCCACAGATATATCATGTGTTGAAAATCTCTAAAATTGGAAGATCAAGGCTTCCACAATGGCTACCGTTCGAGTCGAATATGAACCGTTGGTAGCTTTCAGTTCTGGGGCCTAGCCATTCATTGTGTATCCAAGAGCAAATAACTTGTGGAGACCAGCCATTGAATGTGTATCCAAGAGACAAACGGTCTGGATCAATCAACGAGGCCCCACTTATCGTGGTTCAGATCGTCTGATCCAGGATTATAGTGCAGCAGATGGATGTTACAAGAGGAATGTAGATAAACATTGGCCTCGTTATGTGGCTTTCGAAGAGCACCGAACCCACCACAAAGTAGACCATGAAATGCTATTCATGATAACATTGTATATACTCCCTTCTCAGCCACGTAAGTCATGGATACTTTTGGGACCGATACGGTCCACCGTCCGAGGAACCCCCAACTCGGCTGAATGGACCGCCTTTATTTCGGGCAGTAACATCTACATGATGAGGTCCACCTAATGGACGGATAGCATATTTTCCTTGTCCGTTGTGCTGTCATATATAGAGGCATGTGCATTTGTTGACTAACAAGCTAACATTAAAATAATAATAATAATTTTTTTTTAAAAATGTGCATTTGTTGACTTGTGCACGCATATGGGCTTAGCCCAGCCACGTAACAATGGACGCGGATTGGTTCCTACCCACGCCACCCTGATTAGGAATGGATAGGGCCCTGAGGAGCTAGTATGATGTATGAGTTTTATCCAAGCCGTCCATCTATTTTTCCACGTCATTTTAGTATGCAAGCCAAAAAATGAGGTAGATACGAGGCTCAAGTGGACCACACCATAGGAAGCAGCTGTGATAATGACATCCACCATTAAAACCTTCCTAAGGTCCACCGTGATGGTTAATTACCATTCAAACTATTTATAAGGTTAGATAGACCTGGGTGAAGGGAAAACACAAATATCATCTAGGTCCAAAACTTCTTTGGCTACCAAAACTTTCAATGATAGATTTATAATCCCTACTGTGTGGTCCAATTGAACCTTGGAACTGTCTCGTTTTTTGAATCATACCCTTAGATGTTATGAAAAAATGGATAAATGGGGTGGATAAGACCCATACATCACAATGGCCCCTCAGAGTCCCTGGCCATTCCTATCAGGACAAGCGTGGGTGGTGCCCAATCCACGTCCCATAACTAATGCATGCCTAACAACACAACAATGACTTTAGATCATAGTGTCTTGTGTCATTTCTAACATTCCTCGCCTTGAGTTTTAAAATACCGTGACTTTTTTATAATTCTTTCGATCTGTGGAGCAAATCAAATGAATAGATGGGTAGTATGTAAACGTCACAAAGAGTCCAGAAACAAACAAAACAAAGCTAGAGTTCCGTGTTGGTTTTTCTTACCTTGTGGCGGGTGAATCTTACAAAATTTCCACCCACATGACTGTTGGTGCCCAAGACATGCAACCGCGGCTCATTCGCTGTCCACCACGTAACTCATAATTATTGGACCTTCCAAGCTCATATCTTTGCGTGATTCGAGGGTTGTAATATTTTGGCGTGAGTCGTCCTTAGTCATTATCAGCGATGGAATGGATGGAATAGACTCTCAATCAACACGTTGGATAATTTTTCAAAATATACGTAGAACAGTTTGGCCACGTATTCCAAATTTGGAAGTGTTACTTTTAAATGTGAAACGTGACTCTCTTTTTCTTTCGTTTTTTCTTTTTTGTTTTTCCTTTTTTTTTTTTTTCCATAAAAAATAGCAAAGAATTAGTGGGTAGAAGAGGAGTTAGGTTTTAGCGTATCAAATGGATGCAGTTTTGGTGATTCCATGGCTATGGGCCATTGTGATGTATATGCCATATGCCCATTCCATCCCATCCCATCCATTTTTTATTGTTCATTTTAGGGGTTTTTTTTTTTTTTTTTTTTCACAAGTACCTCACACACTCACGCTGGTGGAATTTCACCACCTATGGATACTCAAACCCTTGACCGAGTGTTGATCATACTCCTGAGAGTCTACCACCCAAGCAAGAGTATGGATCCGGTTCATTTTTAGGGTATGCTAAAAAAAGAAGTAGATCAAAATTCAATGTGGACCACATCAAAGAAAACAATGGTGATTGAATGCAGCTGTAAAAAGCTTCTTGGAGCCATCCAATTATTAATAAAGTTACAAAGACCAGGGTGAAGGGACCACACAAATTAATATTAGCTTGATCAAGTACTTTTGTGGTGCCCTTACAAAGTTTTTAATGGTCAATGTTCAATCAATCACTATTTCCTACCGTGTGGTCTGTCAAAGATTTCAATTTGCTTCATTTTTAGGTTTGTGCCCTCAAATGAGCAGCTGAAACAGATGGACAGCATGGATATAAGACATACATCATAATGGACCCCGCGGTGATTGGGGATCTACAGACCTAGACCAACCCGGATCACAAGCTGCAAACACATGAAATATTCAAACTACACATTGTCAGCGGGGGCAACTAGTCAAGAGGAAGAGAAGTCTTAAAATTTTTACTAGTTTTATGGTTTTGCCCATCCCACATTTACGGCTAATATGACCAAGAAAAAGGAGTCAATAAATGGTTGACTCTAGTTAACCACTATATGGCATGACACTATGAAGCAATCATGTGTGTAATTTGATGATGTGGCAATTTGTGGTGATAGTTGAGATGACAGCTAGACAAGGTGACAGAAATGGGTTGACTGGTCTACTTAAAGTCAAGCAATGTAATTCAATGACAACAATACTCCTAGTCAAATGGAAAGATACAAAAGCATTTCTTATGATTCATTCAAATACTCTCTCTCTATGGAACTATTGTATACAAAAAAAACTCTCTCTCTCTCTCTCTCTCTCTCTCTCTCTCTCTCTCTCTCTCTCTCTCTCTCTCTCTCTCTCTCTCTCCGGCTTTTTTTTTTAATTATTATTATTATTATTTAATTCTCTCTTTGTAGGTGAGTTTTTAAAAGATTTCATGTTTTACAACAATACTGCATCTAATTTGCTACAACAAGACTCTAGACCAGCCCTGGATTGCCCTAGAGACAAGCTTATTTCATCCTTTTCCAAAGGCCAGTTTAACTAATGTGGGAGCATTTACTATCTACTATCTCAAGGACAATGCAATTTATAATACATGCTATGCATTTCTATCGACACCATATATTTTATTTATATATACAAGATTGGGTAGATAAATTAAATAAATCTATTCATTATTGAGAAGGTTTTAGCATGAGTTGTTTATGATTCCAAAAAGCATTTTTGTTTGATGATGCTAAACATCTGATCCACCTCATAGAAAATATGCGAGCAATTTTCAAAAGAACAGGATCATCCAATTGGGACTCAATCTGAGGACAATGCTCCCGCCACATGTATTGTCAAATAATGGACTCATTCACATGGCAATTAGCAAATGGTAAAAGTAAAATGGGCATAGTCCTAACCAAATGCACAACTCCATATCACCGACAGGCGGTCATCAATTGAGACCAATCATAGCTGTTAACTTCACCAAAGAAGAAATGATTTCGGAGAGATCACATATTCGACCACCTTTGCTTCATAGAGTAATTTGTGAATAACTACAATTAAAACCCATCCATTGATCGGATGCGAACCGCCTATGCCTAGGTCAACATAAGTTCTTGTAGGCAGAAGCTACATGAGCCTTCCACAATATTCGCATGACATCCACTCTAGCCTTCTATTTTTTCAACTTATGTAAGGAAATGAGTCCAAAATTAGACATAAATTGAAACAAATCCAAATTTTAAAATCAATCCAAAATTGAGACAAATCCAAAACTTAAGTGGACCACATGACGGGAAATATGTTATAATAGATATCTTAAATCGTGTTTGTTACTGGGTCTGTCGATGTCATTGACAGTCAGTTTGATATCACCTTTGATAGCATCACACAATTCTCGATCTCATTAATGTTTTTTGAATTTTCTTCAGTTAGTTGCTGGATTAACTGGACACTTCTTCAATGTCATTGATGAGTGTTTGATGTCATTAACAAGATTAGTTCAATGCCATCAAGAATTTCTGAAAAATCATGTTTCGTCTCTAGACAGTTGAGGTGTTAGTTCGATAACATCGATAGATTAGTTTTGATGCCATCTATAAGCGTTCGATGGCATTGACAAATTCTACACAGATTTTTCGCGAAGTTATGAAATTGTGGGATTTGTTTCCGATTTCATTTGAAATTCTTTCCAAGGCTATATATATATATATGGATGTAAAAGAGATTGGGAAGTATTCTAAGGGTTTCTAAATCATCCTAGGGTTTCAAAGGGTATACCAAGGGTGAGGTTCGAAATTGTTCAAATTAGGTAAGCTTTTTCTTTTTGTAATTTTTTCTTTCATAGTGATAATTTGTCGCGTTGTGTTGTGGTTTTTTTCCAAAAGGATTTTTTCACGTTAAATCGTTGTGTTCTTCTTTCTTTTACCTAGTGCACGCTTTTGTATTACTATCTTAGATTCATCTTTGTGTGCTTCTGCGAGTCCCCTAATAAAATAATTGGGATAGAACTGCTAGCCATTCAAACCATCTTGAGGTCCACTTAGATGAATTGAAAACATAAATATTAGCTGATCCAAAACTATTGTAATCCCAGAAAAGGTTTCAATGTTGGACTGGTTTCAGTGGTGTAGCTCATTTGAGTTTTAGATATGCTTCACTTTTGGAGTCATGTCCTAACATGAGCTTGCGTAGTTATGGACGGAGTGGATGTCACACTGGATTTGCAGTGGACACTACATAGCTTCTGCCTTATTGTAACCACTTGCTGGTGAGGGGTTCATGCAATTCACATCCCTATAGGTTGTGCCTTTTTCATGAGTTGCTAAGCAGTCTCAACTCATCCATTGTACACGTCGCATACATGTGTACCAATCCTAACTATTCAAATCATAGACTTACCATCACCGACCGTTATATACTAATTAATCACAACAGTCCAATAGATGGCCATCAAATATGGATCAGAAAGAAAGTGGTCCACCATACAACAACTTCAACTTATATACGAGGTATGACTGGCTCATGAATTTGATCAGTCCATAAGTTGGTGATTCCATGTTGGCATTTTATCCAAATAATCAGACAGGTTCACTCCTTTAAGCGAGCCCACTTACAAGTGAAGTACCTCCCAAGTGCAACTAATATGCATTTTGCCTTTCTTTGTGCTCAGGCGCATGTTCGAAACCTCACATGGTCACCCATATAGTTAGCATAGTACGTAGCACACAATAAGAAAATAGTATAAAAATGTTCATGTTTAAATCAGTCTCAATCAAATACAGTCATGTTAAAATTTTGGAGAATGAAAAGTTCCAAGTTTAATTTGGTTTGAATTTTAAAAGAAAAATGACTTATGTACAGGCATGGATTTATATTTTATACATACGGTTATAATATAAAAATTAATTAAAATAATTAAAATTTCTATATATATATGAGACAATAATAAATACATAGATGAATGATGTTCTTGCCTCACTCAAATCCTTTCTTTTCGAATAATTTGCATATGAATCAGCTTGGGGCTATTAAAATTTTCACCTTCTACTTGTAACTTTGTCAACGCATGGAGAGCACTGATCTCTATTTCTTCAATTAACCTAAAAAACTATTTTAATAAAACATATTTTATATTTAAAAAAAAAAATGTATTTTTTGTTTTGCCTATGTTTTAAACTACATGGAGTTTAAACATTAAATTTATTATGCAAATTATCTTTTTTGTAAAAATACAAAGTTTAAAATGAAATTTGGTCATGGGCCCACATCATGTGCTCATGACATCCAACGTGCCCAACAGGTGCGACCCTACATGTGTGCATGACATCCAACCTGCCCAACAGGGTCCGACCCTACACAGTGTGCATAAGCTAGTCCGCAAATCATGCAGACCAACCTACTTGATTGTCCTCGATTGATTGATTGGACACTCCTAGTGTCCCCAAGCAATCAACGGTCTAAGATCATTAAATCATTTCCCTTTATTCTCTGATTCATCACTTATTATTGTTTGAGACCCTCGAATTATAGATATTTAAAAGCATCCTTTGATACGTGACTTTCATCATTAGTTCTTCTAAATCATGCAGGTCTCATGTCTCTCGAGACACAGAAATTTATTTTTTTTGTGTGCCGCAATATCTTGTAACATATAATATTTGTAGAATGTGCCATTAATCGACAACTGACCAAAGCTTCCTTTGATGGGATCACCCTAACCATCTTCTAAATGAACTTTTATTAGTGCACCAGAGACTTTTCTAGCTTCATCTTTTATCATAATTTATATGCCGTTAAATCAAGATTCAGATCATTCCAAAACATAGATCTTAGTATTAAGGCCACTACCAATCCAGATAGTAATTGAACGGTTCTGATTTACTCAATTTATGCCAAGTGTGTGACAATGGCATAGAGGCACCGTACTTCCAATGTCTCGAGAAGCACTGGATCAGTTTACCAACATCAAATCGATTGCCTGTGGCCCGGGCACAGGAAGCTCCTGCGGTCGGAAGCCGTGTGGGCCCTAAGAAATTCCCGTGACAAATGCACTCTGTACATCGGTTTCACAATACCACAATAGGATAGGATTCCATAAATCAGGTAGATCCAAAACTCACGTGGGCCACACCAAACGAAAAAGTTGGAACGGAACCGTCCACCGTTGAAACCTTCTTGGAGCCGACCATGATGTTTATCTGTCATCCAAACCGTTAAGAGATTTATTACCACTCGGATAAACTGTACGCACAAATACCATACTGATTTTAAAAAGTCTCCATTGTGGGCGTTCAATCCCCGCTGTTTCGTGTGGCATGGCCTGTATGAGTTTTCGATCTGTATGATTTTTAGATTCCTGCTATATTGTGGTATTGTGAAAATGATAGACGGAGTGGATTTGTCAAGGGCATCTCTGTGGGACTAACACAGCTTCCGACCACAGGAACTTCCTTAGGCCGGGGCACAAGCAATCCACGTACACGTAAAAGCCGATATACGAAAGGATGAATTGCGTCTGGAGCATGCATGAACTAGATCTAAACCGTTCATTTTAATTTATGAAAAGATCAATACATCAAAAGTCTAAAATAGCAATATCTAGACGATACAAACCCGTTGATGCATGGCAAATATACTTAAACTAAGATACAAAACTCAGCAAATGGCTCACATTCATTTAAAATAATGTCCATATGTTAGATGGCTGAAAATTTTCAACAAAAGAAGAATTTAGTAGTCGATAATCATAATGCTTCAAACAGGACCCTGGCTCAGATCATTAAAAAAACAAAAACAAAAAAAAACAAAAACAAAATAAATAAAAAAAAAAGTTTTATGTGAATTACTTCCAACCCGTCCATTTTATAACTAGATTTAGTGTTACAATCTAATCCATAACGAGGTGGACCACACCAAAGGAAACAATGTGGTACATGAGAAGGTGACACTCATTATAAGAACTTTAAGATGGAATGTGGGGTCCAACATGTTGTTTATAATATTATACTATAAATGTAAGTAAAGCAAAATTGTTAAAAATAAAAATAAAAAACATCTACCACCTCAACATTCATGAAATCCAACCCATTCAACAGGTCTACCCCCACCAAGATGAAGGGATGTACTGAGGATGATGCCATTGACACACTACACAAATATATAGTTTTAGGCATATCGTACATTTCTACCTCTAGTGTGTCCCACCGGAGTTTTGGATCAGGAAGATTCAACGCAACTTTCTGTGAAGATGAGGGTGTGCATCAGATGCACGGTGTGGATTCCACTTATATATCATAGGTGGGCCCCATTTAGCTGTAACTATGTTAATTAGTTGAACTTATGACATAACGAAATATGGCTGGAAGACTCACAGAGAACCCAGAGGTTGACACGTGGATGAGGCCTAGATCCGACGGGTCGTGTCTGTTGTGGACTGGTGGGGATTTTGTATATTTGAAGCATGTAGTGACATCACATGCAACCTTGAAAGTGATATAATTAGGTCAATGAGACTCATTCTCATTCCTTCTACCAAGAATTCGCCAAGAAATACCAACCTTTGACGCTACTTCCATGTAAGAATCATACGGTACGAAGCCCCTCATCTGTGCACAGTACACACGTGTTTTAATTCTCACAAGTGGAGCTATCATTAGCTAATCTAAACCATTGGCTTGTTGTGTCCCACGTTTGATGAACTATGGCTTAAGACAGAAATATTAAAATTCAGATATCTTTTCCTACAGTTATGGATCCCACATTCAACTGAAAAATGTCTAAATATTGATTGTTGGAACCTTCAAACGTAAGATTTTTATTGAGAATTCTCCATCCAATATGGACATTAACTGACCAACGGTGTGGATTACCAAACCAAGGGACCCACTTTTTTGAAGTGAAAAATACATGTGTTTGAAAAGATGTGGCCCACAAATCCCTCTCTCTCTCTCGACAAGGCCCATACCTTCCCATGAGATTCTTTTAACCTAACCAAATCAAATTCTCTTTGTCATAATTCCTTTTTTCGAAGGGAAGAGACGCACCACCAAATCCCATCGTTGTTGGCTTCCCATTCACAAGTTCTGTGAAGTGGCAATTGCGTCACTAATCCGCTTCCTTATGGTAATCAACTCATAACACTTTCTCTTTTTGAAGTTGGTACAATGACGTACATCTCAATGTCCTCTGGTCCAATTTGGATTATCTTCTCATCTCCCTTCTTTTTTTATGGCCCACTTGGGCTCTCAAGGAAACACCGTACATCTTTTATTGCCTAAAATGTACAATGATGTCGAAATTGTAGTTTGAAAACTCAATGGATTGCTTTGATAAAATTTAATGAAATCATGGTTTAAAGCACAAAAACTTGACTCAACCCAAAAGCCAATCTAGTCTACTAAGAAACCCCTTGAGTTCTTCGAAAGGTCATATGAATTTTACTAACTATTTTCAATAATATTCAATATTTAAAATATGTAGAGTTGTGCTAAATTAAGTTCAGCTTTATCTAATTTTGTCGAGTTTTGTTTAAGTTTATTGAGTTTTGTTCGAGTCAAGTATAGATTTTCTTGAGTCTTGACTGATACATGCCATAAATATGCCAACGTGGACCCCATTATAAATGTTGTAGCTTCACTCGATATAATTTTCTTGATTAACTTATAAAGATTTCTACTTCGCTATGTTTTCATAACTATGAGTGTCCCTTTTAAAACTTTCATAATACCTTCATAACCGGCGAATATACATCCAAGTGCATTTAGAGGTCCTAAAAATATCAAATTTTTCTTCAATTTCAAAATATACCTGACATTAGTTAGAGTACGCTCCATTCCATCAAATATCCCGATGTGGACCGAACCAATTTCGATCATCTTATAGGCATAATCATTGCCCATAAGAATCAAGCCACCATTAGACTTATGACTATATGCGGTTAATTGAACCTGAAGATGACACAGATGGTATTATGCCTGCTATCCAAAATTCACTCCTAATAGAATTGTCCAACCTTAGACACTAACAGAACATTACAACCACCCGATCATTTACCTGATGTCGTTAAATTGACTTCCTTTGGTGAATTAATTATCGACGCGACTTCCCTTTCTCTTGCTCAAACGGTTTTCCCCAAGCAAACAATGCATCCGTATAAGTAACTCCGTTCTTCTTTTTCAACTACTTCGACTAAAGGGCTAAGATAAAAGTATCAACGTCTAATGTATCCCTATCCTAGTATAGAGTATCAACTAGATATTTATACAACTTTGGAAGATACGTTAACAAAATTAGGACTTTGTCTTCTTCATCAATCTTCACATTCACGCTTATCAATTTGCAAATAAGTTTGTTAAACATATTAATGTGTTCAAAGATATCTGACTCATCCACCATCATCAAAGTGTAGAACTGTCTTTTCAGATATAGATGATTGATGAGCGATTTTCTTAAGTACATACTCTCCATCTTTGTCCATAAACTTGTGATAGTCATCTCATCAATGATATTATAAAGGGCTTGCCAAGGACAATTGGATTGTGTTAATAGTTATCTGATCAAATTCGTCGAAATTCTCTTCCTTCATAGATTTCAAATGTTTTATTTTCCCAAAGTGTGCATGCGATCAACACTTGCCGAATTATGAGGACTTTCATCTTCAACCTCCATAATTTAAAATTATTTTTACTTGTAAACTTCTCTATCTTGAATTTTATATTCGATCTCTCGATACTATGTCTACAAATTTAACCTAATATCCCAACATATGCTTTGATATCACTTATTGGACTCGGAATCAACCTCAAATTAAAGCAAACAATGCAATCAAGAAAAAAAAATTCAAACAAATATAGATAACACAAAAAATTTTATGTGAAAAACCCTTGCAGAAAAAACAATGGCACAAAACAAAGATCAATCCACTATAATCAGAAGAATATGAGATATGGAATAACTTATAATAGAAACCCTAGCTTTTTTGTTTAAACCCTAGAAAAATCGTGCTAGTGTCAAGAACATTTCTAGCATTATTCTAATTGCATTTACAAACATTTTTATATACTATTGTACAAAATTAGGAAATAAAATCACACAAAAAACTTACACACTCATTCGATAGACCCAACTAGACTTTCGGTTGGCTAAAAACTCCAGTGTGCTTTGATTGACTCAACTGGATATTTAGTTAACCGAACACATTATAGTGTGCAATAGTCAATCAAGACATAACTCCGTTAAGCCAAAAAAGGAAACATTAAACGCGTGTTTGGGCAGTGGGATTAGAAGGGATTAGGTGGGATGGGATTCATCTGATCCCGTGCCAATTCCACTCCATGTTTGGGAAGAATGGAATTAGGTGGGAATTAGATTAGGTGGAATTGCATTGGGTCCCGTGCCAATTTCACTCAATGTTAGCAAGTTGTGTAGGTCCCACCATGATGTGTGGGCTATATCCACACCGTCCACCCATTTTTCAAGATTATTTTAGAGCATGGGCCAAAAAATCAGGTAAATCTAAAGCTCAAGTGAACCCCACCATAGAAAGCAACAGGGATTGAATACTTACCGTTGAAAACTTCTTTGGGGCCACATAAGTTTTGGATCTACGTCATTTTTAGGCCCATGCTATAAAATGAGGTTACAAAATAAATGAATGGTTTAGATATAACACATGTGTGTTATTCTCAGTCATTTCAAATGATGGTGGGTACATCCATTCACTGTACCACCCTATTATCAACAAAGCACGGAATTAATCTTATCCCATGGCAACAGGGAACAATCCCTGCCATGGTAATTATGTTTTTTGAATCCCATCCCACCCAATCCCTTCTAATCCCACCGCCCAAACACGCCCTAAAGGTACTCGATCAACAAAGATAACTCAGTTGAACGTTTGACAAGCCGGGTCGACTCAGGCTTAGGCCATTTCAGACTTTCAAGTTGGCATTTTTAATCAAAATCAATTACCGCCGACAGATAGTGCCAAATGCTAATAACCCAATGTATCTCTTCTATTAAAAAGAAAAGAAAAGCAAAGAAAAAAAGTTCCTATTGCATGACACGATGCATGATTGTGTGTGTGTCATGCATGGTGTCATGCATGGATTTACCAAACAATGACGCAGTCGTTAGCATTCTCAAGATCTAGCTTTCTTTCTTTTCATTAAACTAGATTTATGAATCTTTAATCTTGTTCTATGAATCATGCATGAATTTACCTAACTAGTTAGTTCACTGTCATTAAAAATGCCAGTGATAAGGTTCGTGACCCCACTAACGTACATGAGATATACTAATCCGTACCGATTTGCATGGAAGCAGACTGAGATGGGAGATTAATTAAGCATGCGCCAAGGCGTCAAGCACGTGCAAGATCTGAAACGTCCATCAACGTGGGGTCCCACCATAAACATGCCTTGACATAAAATCAAGTTCGTCCATTCATCAGATTACCCACACGCAAGCATGTGAATATATAAACGGTTTGGCCATCTTTTAGTCTCCAATCTCCTCACTATCTCTTTCTTCGGCCAAGGAGTGATTGTTCATGGTAGGACCCGCTGAACGAATGGAGTAGATCTCGCCCCTGCACGCCATGTGGCACGTGCCTTTGGGACCCTTGGACACGTGGCATTTATCACGGTGGAAATGGATGAATAAACCTGGCTATATGAGTAGTTATATTTGTGATATCATCACATTCCAACATGTAGCGGAGAGAAGCACGTGATAGGTATTGGGTTTGTTACAAGGTTATATTAGTTTGGGGCGGCACCACGTGGAGAGAGGTGGGCCATCTCACTTGCCAATGCCATACGTATTGGGTTTGTTAGAAAGGTGTCTACAAGGAATGCGTTGTAAGTGAAGTGAATGTAGGTTTCTTCATTCCTCGACTTGCAATTGGTTTGACGGTTAGATTTTAAAAGCCTGTTACCTATATATAGTCGTTGTTATTTTATTTTATTTTATTTTTATTTTTTTTTTGGGATTTTGACTGTACGTACTAACCTCGAAGCTTGGGCAAATTACCTAGAAAGTTATAACGTTCCGTATTTCCTAAGAGTGGCCATCTCACAAGCTTTAGATATTATTTCAGATGAAAATGTCTCTGTCCTTGGTTCAGAAGTCATACGGTCATAGAGAGATGGAGTAGCTACTCTCCCAAGAAAGTGACGGATTGGCTACTCCCCCCGCCACTAGGCAATGGCTAGTGCTCAATGCTTATGTGTTTCATCCATACCGTCCATAATTCATGTTGCCCACATCCTTTTTACCGTGTTATTTTAGGGGTAAAGCATCCATGTCGTTCATAATACATGCCGTGTCATTTTATGAGTAAAGCATCCATGCCATCCATAATCTAGCCGACAAGATGGATAGAAGTGGATATTGCCTAAGTCAGGACTTTTTAACCCCACAGCGAGCTAGCCGACAGGGTGGATGGATCAGATCACCCCATTGTCGGCCTTAAGTTATGGTACCAATGGTTTAGTAGAAAAGGAAGTGAACACGTTGAAAACCACAACCACGATCCAAGAAACATGACAACCATGACCCATATAACATGGCAACTACAACCTATGCAAACCATGACCCATATTGCAACTACGACACATATACACCCAGATCTATAGCTCAAGTAGTAGACTGAGTGAAAGATACCTCGTTTTAACATTGAGGTCTTGGTATCAATTCCCCAGTGAGGGTGGCTAACAGTGATGTGTGAACTGACAGTGGGTGTACTAATAAGGTAACCAAAAAAAAAAAACTACGACACATATAACATGACAACCACAACTCATATAACATGACAACCACAACCCTTACCTCATAACAACCACGACCCATGTAGCCTGCATTTCCTGCTCCTTCAATCTATTGATAGTCATATCATATTCAAAAAATGCCAGATAAGCTTTGGTACGGATGGGCACATTACTTTTCTAACTTTGATGAACGGTAAGGATCTTATTTGCATGTATGGGTCGTGGTTGTCATGCAATATGAGAGCAGGAAATGAGAACCACGACCTATACAATATAACAACCACGAGGGTTGTGGTTGTAATGTGATAAGGGTCGTGGTTGTAAGATCCTTACCGTCCATCAAAGTTAGTACATAACATACGTAGATATTGTTTATCCCATGTACTCACCAAGTAGGTACAAGTCACGCCATAGTCGTGCAAACAATTATGTTATTGTGATGAGATGCTAGGTAACGTGGCACTTAAAGTGACGTGTACCAATAGGATTCAGCTACTCGCTGTTTCCAGGATACAGGGGATCCGCACTCAAGATTTCAACGCTACTCGTGCGTGTATCTACCCCTTTCGTGGACGCCAATTTTCGGCCACAGCCTTTCAAGGAAGTTACTGCGATGGGATGCTAGGTGGGTCCCCCATGATGTTTGAGATAAATCTACACCGTTCATCCGTTCTAGGAGGTTAGTTTAGGACATGTGACGGAAAATGGGGTGTATCCAAAACCCAAGTGAGCCATAAAAGAGGAAACAGTGTAAATTCAATGACTACCGTTTGAGACATTCGTATGGCAAAAAAGTTTCACATCAGGGAAGTCTTTTTTGTGTTTTCACTTCGTCCTAGTAGGAATGACCTTCTCAACAGAGTTTTTAATCAGGCTAAAACAAGACATTCGCAACAGAGTTTTTCAACTCGTTGAGTGCCCGTTGAAGAGAACCGTTATTCATATTGTATTGTAATTATGGTCGTGGTTCTCATGTTATATGGATCGTGGTTGTTACTGCATATGGGTCGTGGTTTCCAATTGAGTCGTGGCTGTTATGTTATATGGGGTCGTAGTTTTCATGGATCGTGGTTTTGATGTTATATGGATCGTGGTTGTCATGCTAAATATCGTAGTTCATGGATCATACATGTAGCGCTGATTCCGAAGGGTCACGCTGAATCCGAAGGGAATGATCATGGATATAACGAACAATGGATCGTGGTTGTTATGTTCAATGGGTCGTGGTTGTCATGTTAAATGAGTCGTGGTTGTCATGGATTGTAGTTATTATCATAGGTCGTGGTTAGCATGTGAAATGGATTGTGGTTGTCATGTAATATGGGTCGTAGGCCTAAAATGACACGGCCAAAGGATGGGCGGCATGGATTATACACATACTTTAATGTGGGCCAATATGGGTTGTGGTTCTCATGTGATATGGGCCACGGTTGTTACATGTTCACTTCCTTTACTACCAAATGAAAGGATAACCATTGGTATAATAGCCAAAGGCCAACAATGGGGAGATCCGTTCCGTCCACCTTGTCGGCTAGCTCGGCGTGGGCCCAAAAAATCCTGACTTGGGCAATGTCTACTTCTAACAAACATCACAGTGACTTCTAACGAACATCACAGTGAGCTTGGAAAGTTTCAACAGTGGGTTCCATTATCACCATTATTTTCTATTATGTGACCCACATAATCTTTGAAACAGGCTGATATTTGGGCCCTAGCCCTAATATGACACGGCAAAAAGGATGGGCGGCATGGATTATACACATACATCAATGTGGCCCCATGAGTTTGGTCCTTGGCCATGCGCAAAATAAAGGTTTCGTACACATCACTTTATTGGCAATAAATACGATGTAACTTCTTATTCCCTAGAAAACTGTACAACTACTGATACAAAGATAAGGGCATTTTGGTTCAAGTAATTTTCAAAAGCTTGTTAGAAGGCTACTCTTAGGAAATATGGAATAACCTAGCTTTCTAGGTAATTTGTCCAAACTTCGAGGTCAATACAACCAAATTCCCTTCTTTTTTTTTCATGATTTCGGTTGTGAGTAGTTCTTCATCCACTTAGCCACATGTGCCAATATCGAAAACGTGTGCGAGATCAGGTCTTTTCTTTTTTGTGGGCTACATTGTTTAGATCTTGAGGCCTAAAAACAGGCCATTTCAGAATCCAAATGGACCACAGCATATAAAATAAATTGATCACTGTTATTTATGTGGGTAGAGTATATATAATGAGAAATTTTCATAATACCTGCCTACCTAATGCTCATCTCATAAACCCCACGAGCCCTAAATTCGGCAAACTTAACATTTATACTCAGGTTGGCTACAGGAAAGAGAACAGGTTGGGAAGAGATGGCTAACCTCGGTTTTCACCGAAGCCCACTTGGGTTTAATTATAACCAGAATTTTTGGTTTGCCCTTCATCAAAACCAGATGAAGGTTCAGTATGGCTTGGATTGCATATAAGAAACATGTGGGGCCCATGTCGCAAATCAAGGGTGGCACCCTCCTCCCTACTATTTCCTTTGGTGTGATCCACTTTGTTCACGGGTGGGATTGATTTTTGGGCCATAGAACTAACAATATGAGTGGGTTCATCTAGTTAAGTTGTATGTTGTGTATGTGTCAAGGGTGGGTGCCACCCCAGTCAGAGTCCAATGACGAGTGAGCACTTTTTGACATGTGATACAGTAAAGAAGAGGTGAATCACCTCATGAAAGCTCAAAAGTTAGCTTGAATTAAAAATCTAAGAGAGAGGCCTTATCACTTTGCCATGGCCGACTAGATTTTTGTATCAGGCTAACCTTTGGGCCATAGGGGTTTCATGGAGTGACTCAACTAGTGGATGCCTAATCGAAAATTTCAGTGGGCCATAACAAAGTGAGAAGTAAATCAAGGGAAGTAGTTCCTCTCACTTTTCTATGTGCCACCAAAATTTTAGATTAGTCTAACTTTTGAGCTCTGGAGGGGTTTCTATGAAATAATTCAATTAGATTGGATTTTGTGTCCATATCACCTGTCAAAGAGTGATCACAAGTTCCCATGTGATCATATCTCTCTCTCTCTCTCTCTCTCTCTCTCTCTCTCTCTCTCTCTCTCTCTATATATATATATATATATATATATATATATATATATATATATATATATATCTGTGTGTGTGTGGGGGGGGGGAAAAGGTTCTATGCGCTCGACCTCACGATAAGCACCCGTGAGGTCGAGCTGTGTGGGCCCCACCGTGATGCATGTCAACCATCAACACCGTGCATTTGATGGGTCCCCTCTAAATTATGGGATATCCCAAAAATCAGACGTATAAAGAACTCAGGTGAGCCATACCATCTAAAATCATGTGAAGATATGCCAAAAACATATAAAATCACTTGTTGGGGCCCACCTGAGTTTTGAATACTTCTGAAACTTGGTCCGAACCCTCATCCAAGTGGGACACACATAATGGATGGGATGGATTTTCAAACCACATCTCGGTGGGCCCAAAAACTGATTATGAATATTTTAATGGTGCATAGCCCCTCCCCACTCCTGTATGTGGTGTGGCCCAACAAGTCACGGATTGACTTGATTTTTGACATCTAGGCCCAAGATGGAATGTTGCATTTGACTGATGGGTTAGATGTTCGAAACAAATCACGGTGGGGCCCACACACCTCGACCTCATGGGACGGTCTTGTCAGCTCGAGCGCATAGTACCCCTCTCTCTCTCTCTCTCTCTCTCTCTCTCTCTCTCTCTCTCTCTCTCTCTCTATATATATATATATATAAAGAGAGAGACTAACGGACTGGTTCTCTGTCTGTCTCTCTATATATATAGTAACGGGTTAGACATAATTTATAATCCACTGAGAAAATAACTTCCCTTTGGTAATGTATTTGTGACATCCAACCCTTCTAGTAAATTGGGCCAACCACTAGGATCATTTTGTGAAAAAATCAGCACTATCTATTTATCAGGCGGATCATGCCGTGGAAAATGATTCAAACCATTGATAAATAACAAACTATGAGTGTAGTCCACATGATAAGTGGATGTAGCTGATTTTTATCCAATTTGATCCTTATGATCAGCACAACCTACTGGAAGGGTCGGATGTGGCATGCACATAATAGAATAGAAATTATACCGCATGATGGACTATAAATTGTGGTCCAACTGGTTGGACTTAGACCTACACATATTAGTTTTGTGTTCACGCCTATATTTTTTATTTTCCCTTTTTATGCCACACATCTGATTTGAAAATGGAAACGATAAGATTGCCCTATGCACTCAAATAACCAGCATTGATGATAGAAAGAAAATTTACAATTTGGAAGAGAGTGGTAATATTATCTTATGTTGAGTTTATTTATAGAAAATATTCGCCTTGTAATATCTTGTGAAGAAGGTTCTCAATTACTGTAACTCATTTTCTCGACTGCCCCAAAAGATTAGGGCAGAAAAAAGAGAGCTCTCTTAAATGTTATGTAATGTCATTTCCTCTCATTCTTTGCAATTGAGCAGCTAGCCATCTACCTTCCCTAATATAGGAATGATTGTGTGTACAGAGAAAGGTGCCTATTCATGATTTTACATCACATGAAGCTTAAATCTGAATTTTATTTTATTTTTTTAAAGATGCTTTGAGCAAAATTTATGAGAAATTAGTATTTACCAAATAATGCCTCTATTAGGGGTGTAAATTTGGCCCCGTCCACCCATGGCACATCACGTGCCTGGCATGATAAAATGGGCTCACGGCACGGTTGTCAGCCCGACATGGCATGGCACGGTAAAATAGTGGGTCATGCCGGGCTCCAATATCCTTGCCCGTTGCACAGCACCAAGCACGGCCCATTGCACGACACGTGGCACAACTCATTTGGTATGGAAAGGAACCAAAAAGATGTATTATAATCGAGTAATTTTTTATTTTTTTTCTTATCGATGTCATAAGTAAGTGAGTTCTAACTAACAAGGATGTGCTCAATCAATGATAAATTTTGTAACATTCATTTTAACATTTGATTCACATATTAAATAAAGTATAATTTTTCATTATATCAATATATTTGTCTTCATTTTAAATGGATTGATAGGCACAAACCATTAGATACGGTCCGGCATGGTACGACCCATCAAACACAGTAGACACATTAGAATGATAGGCGCACCGGCCGTGCCAAGCCCTACTTTCCAAAAAACTGCACAACATGTCATCCAGCATAATACAGACAAGTCACGAGGCATGGTCAGACCCGAACTCCTTAAGACCGGCACGGCACGGCATGACACAGCCTGGCTTCTACCAACCAAACTAGAGGAGAAGTGGTTTATAAATGTGAAATTACTATAATGCTCATTGTACACATTTTCTTTTAGATAAGTGGTAAAGTGGAGAATCGTGTGTGTGTGTGTGTGTTTTACTGTAAAATTCCTCAGGAGTTTTGATTTTATCAAAGAATTACTTATAACTGCGTAATCTATTACTTCTCTAAAATCGAAACCGATTGGGCCTACCTTTTGTGCTTATGACATTCAACCCATCTAAGAAAAAACAACGGTTCAGATCATCACCATCTCAGCATATGAACCCCAGCGGGTGCCGACATACACTCTTTGTATATATCCTGAGTCGCGCCAGAGAGAAAACGACGTCGCTGTGAGTAGGAAATGACGAGGAGCCACTGCCGAAAATGAAAAAAGAGAAGTGCTGCAGACGGCTTCGATCAGCCTCGTACAACTGGGCCACCCACATGAAAATCAGCTATTTTAGTTCCCTGTGGTGGGCCCGGTGTAGTGGGCCAATCAAAGTCAAAAAGCAACACGTCTTTTTTTGGACGCGGATTGGGTACTACCCCGCCTGTCCCGAGCTCTCGGAACAGGCTTGGACTCCTGAGGGGCCTGCCATGATGTATGGATTTATCAACACCATCCATCTATTTTGTTACAATGAGTCAGATCCAAGTCTCAAGTGGACCACACCACAGTAAGCAGTTGACTACCGTTGAAATCTTCCTATGGCTAGTCATGATGTTTATTTTCCATACAACTCTGTTCATCAGTTGGCATAGACCTGAATGAAAGTAAAACATAAATATCATCTTGATGCAAAACTTCTGACACTCCCAAGAAGTTTTTAATGGCATTAGTTTAATCACAATTGTATTGTCCATTGAGCCTTGGGATATGACTCATTTTTGGGCTTAGCCACCATGATTTATGTATTTTATCGGCCATGTCCATCCATTTTCCTAGATAAGATACTTTTAGGCCTTAGCCAAAAAAAATTAGGCATATCCAACGTTTAAATGGACCACACCACAGGAACAGTTGAATTTAATGTTTACGGCTGAAAAATTCTTGGGGCCACAGAAGTTTTGGATCAAGCTTATATTTGTTTTTTTCTCTTAATCTATATTTGTATGATCTCAT
Organism: Magnolia sinica; assembly: GCF_029962835.1. NCBI lineage: Eukaryota > Viridiplantae > Streptophyta > Magnoliopsida > Magnoliales > Magnoliaceae > Magnolia > Magnolia sinica. Next base: position 862,475 of record NC_080575.1, on the reverse strand, counting down.
GAACAAGTTGGATGACAAATAAACATCACCGTGGGATCTAGAAAGGTTTCAACGGTGGAAATTATTATCCCCATTGTTTCCAGTAGTATGATCCACTTGATCTTTGAATATGCTTAAATTTTGTGCTCAACCACTTAAATTAGATGGAAAACGGATGGACGGCGTGGATAGACCACATACATTCAGGGTGGGCTCAACTGAGTTTACTCCGTATAGACAGGGGCAGTACCTAATCCACGTGGATTAGGTGTTACCGGATAACAGCTTGGCCCGTGTTACCCTTAGGCATACCTCGATGATATGCTCATCGTTAAAAACTTCTCAATGTCCACTTTAAGCAGATACTTAATGGTTATTTCTCATCCAGACCGTTAATAAGGTCAACCATAACTGTATGAACAGAAAATAAAAATATTAGATTGACCCAAAAAATTTGTGGCCTACAAAAATGTTTTAATTGTCATTCACTACTTCTTCCAGTGGTGTGGTCCACCAGAGAATTAGATATTCTTAATTTTTGGATTGATTTCCTTAAATGATCTGAAAAAACGGATGGACAACGTGGATATGAAAAATATTTATCAAGGTGGGCCCCACACGGTAAGGGTAACACTACGTGGCTGTTACCCGGATAACAGCCAATCCGATCCCCGCTCGCTCCACACGACATACCCGTTTCTTCCTCTCCGTACTCTGAAATTTCGTCGTTGTCGTGAACAAATGCAGTGTTTACATATCCTAATAATGCTATATATGTTGAGGAGATTTTTGCATGATCCAAACCTTTAGTATGGTGGGCCCTACCAAATATGGCGTACCCAAGAAATACTTTCTCGATATGTATATTTCAAACAGTTGATAATTGAGTATTTTACTTTGAAAGTGGATCATTTCCTTAACTGTCACTTGTCTGGACCAATGATAGAAAAATTAGAATTTTTATCATGTAGAATTTCGATATAGCCTCATAAATTCTCCATTTCATTGGTTGAACGGTTCGGATTACTGGATATATGACTCCAAATATATGGAACCATGCGCAGTAGTGTACAGTATGTTTGCTGACGATCAGTACCCCTTGAGTGTAGCTGCACTCTTTGCGTAAGGGAAGGGAAAAGCTTCTTGCCTACGTCTGCGCAGATTCGATCGATCCGGGGAACACGGATGTCCGTGTATCGGTGACTGTGGGGCCCACCTTGATATGTGTTTTGTATCCACGCTGTCCATCCGTTTTTAGAGATAATTTTATTGGATGATCCCAAAAATGAAGCAGATCCAAGTGGGCCACGCCACAGGAAATAGTAATGATTGAACATTCACTGTTAAAAACTTCTTCGCGGCAACAAAAGTTTAGGATCTAGTTGATATCGTGTTTTCCCTTCATGGGCCCTACGAAAATTTTAATGGTAGATGTTCAATCACCACTGTTTCGTGTGAGGTGGTCCATCTGAGACTTGGATACATTTATTTTTTGGCTCATGGCCAAAAATTATCTGCAAAAATGGATGGACAGCGTGGATATAAAATAAATATCATGGTGGGCCCAAAGTCACGGATGCACGGAGACCATTTTGCTATAGGATACGTAGGCACCTTAGTCTTTGAGTATGAATTATGTTTCAGTGATCGACACCGTTTATACGATGGACCTCACCTTGGATGATATATAACCGAAAGATCAGAATTATTTTATTGGTATATTACAACCGTCTAATAATTAGACTTTTCTCCTTAGAAAATGGACGGTTTATTTAACATTGAAATCATTGAAGAAATAAAATATTAGATCATTATTTTAGGTGATCCAAATCAATGAGGCCCATCATATAAATGGTTTGGATCATTCAAAAAAACTCTATCAAACTTCTAAATCCCTAACGTATCCTATCGCAATGCGTGGGTACGTACCCTACCTAGCCTCCCTGGTATTATCAATTATCATGTGATCTATTGGCAGTATATGGCTTACCACGCATACTAGCACACGCGTGAGGAATTATTACGTGATCTTTTGGCAGTGTATAGCTTATCATACTCATGCAGACATCAACCGTTGATTTAGCCTTGCATGAATATTCATACAGACTCTTCAAATTGTAAATGCAGACGTGGTGTGACAAACCTTGAAGTGGCACTAGCCTAACCGTCTGATCCATGCTCATCAAATGATGGCCATTGGTCCAAATTCAATGAAAGAAACTCAGGTTTCACGTCAATCCAGACCATCCAGATCGCTGAAACAATTACAGGAGGAGCATAACCCAAAAATTACACTGAGATGATCGTAGCCATCTGATTTTGCCAAGGAATTTGGATCTCACTATTTTACTTGGTAGCCATTAATGCATGACTAAAATTGATTGATTTAGAGTGGTTTTAATCATATATGCCATCCATCTAATGTGGCCCACAATTTGGGTTGTCTGAACGGCTCTAAATGAGATTAAGGGTGCAACATTGATGGGTCAACTTGAACCAATGGTCAGATTGGATTGGTTTGAGCTTGGGCTGAAAGACTTCAGCCCAACCCCATTAAAGGTCACGTTTGGACTGGACTTGGGCCAAAATCCATTATCTAACACTAAGGGCCTGTTTGGAAGTACCATTGAAAAAGAAGCAGTTGAAGTGCAAATGCCATCTGACCCATGATAAAGGTGGTCCATTTGCATTGAAAATCTCATGGTGCAAAACCAGTTCCGTCCGTTCATTACTCGGACGACTCTCTATAAAAAAAAAATGGAGAGATTACATCAGATCTGCCTACAGTTTGATGGATCATACGTGTGTGGCCCACCTGATGAACGGACTAGCTGACTTTTTGTGATTACCATTCTCAACATTGATGCCCCACATTATTCACGGGTTAGATGTCTAAAAGATGTGATGCAGTGGGTTGCATGTGAAGCCCACATGCAATGTTGTGCATTGATTGCACTTGTTTGCTGTGCACATGAAAGCAGGCTCCTAATTGAAATATTTTTCTGCACCTTTACTAATTAGATTTTAATATTTCCAAGTGGGTCACACATATTAGAATTTTGGCTCCCCCACTAATGGACGGTTCTGATTTTAATACTTGAAGTGGGTCACACGTAAAAGAGTTGGTCCGATCCAAAGCAGAGTTTGGTAAGCCCACACACGTGTGCAACCTGTCCATCCAATACCAGGCACGTGTCTGACATCCGAGTTTTCCATCTGGTTTGGCACAAAGATTCGATCTGGCTGTTTCAATCTTCAGGTAGGCCCTAACGTAGGAAATCAGCCGACGGTTAAAACAATCTTTTCTGGCTGTTCATTTGTGATGCATGATTCGGCCCACCAGAGGACTGGAATGGCCTTATTTTCAGTCGGGGAGATCTAAACAATGTAGCCCATCTGACGGAGCACACGTGTGCCATGGCAGGTGCGATTCTGATGTGCTGGTTTTCCACACGCGTGTAGGTATAGCAAATCTCATCAACTGCAAGTGACGTGAGAAAGAGTAAATAAAAGCTCACTTGTGGTCTGCTGAATCTTAAGTGGAGCTGTACACGAGTCGAGTTAGCTCGACTCGGACCGAACCTCAACTCCAATCGTCTCGTATCCAATCAGCCTAGTGACTCAGTTATTTTGATATTGATGCTGCTCATTGAGTGTTTGATTAAATGACTCGATGAAGTGTTGTTTTCAGTGCATACATTCTCCACAGGATCGACTGGTGGCTCGAAAGGAATTGATACAAAACAAATCACTACAAAAGAAAATCTTTATATTATGAAATTATCCTCGTATCTTAATTTTGATGCTGATGAAATACCTATGAATTATATCACCATTTTGCCTTATGTAAAAAATTGAAGATGCACTTTTGTGTGTTTAAGAAAATGTTGCATAGGCTAAAATTAAGCTTGAATTGGCTCGAATTGCTGATCGAACCGAGCCAAGCTGGCCAATTAGGCTAAATAATTGAGCCAAGCTAGCTCAAGATGTTATGCAGAGCAGGTCGCGGACAGTTTCATGGCCAAGATGGATCAGAAAAGGCCCGGTCGACGACAGAAGTGATCCGGACCATCGAACCTTAGATTGAGCGTATCTTACAATCCGGAATGAGTTATCTGACGTAAAATATATGATTTTGGGGTAGAACGAGCTACTTTAGCCAACCAACCCTGCTACACCGGGTTGCGCAGCCTGAAATTGTGAAAAACCCCTTGATCGATGGTCGTTTCCCTATTTTAATTTCATTTTTACTATAACTAGTAGGTTTTAATTTGATTATAACTCTTCATCCATCGAGCTTTAGGAGTTACGCCCAACGTGAAAAGAGCTTAGAATAATTAGGAGAACGGTTTGGTGAAGTCAAATAGGACACTTATAAATAGTAAGTTTACTATTTATAGTAAGTCGCGGATTCTAGGAGTTTGAGTTGTAGTTTGATTCTAATTTCTTTCCCATTACTTAGTAACTTTATTTAAAGGGTTGTGAACTCGTTTTTAATTATTCATCAATCAATTTCAAATTTATTAGAGTTTATTTCTATTTTCTACTTTCTTTCCTCGTGGATTCGAGAAGTCTCTGTGAGGAGTCCAGAGAAGTTCCGTGGATTCAGAATAGTTATCCTCTTGAGGAAGACGGTGCTCGACCTCACATCCTCCCCTGCGTTAAGATGGGTATAGCTACTGGCCAAGATGAGTCAAGTTGTGCCATGCCCAACTCAGCACAACTCGTGTACAGCTATACTCTTAAGTATCAACCACCAAATCTGAGATCCCTACCAGTTAAAAAAAAGGGCCCCCAATATAGGTGCCTAGGTCACACGTGTGCGGTCACGACATGCTATGCGACGAACAAGTGGGCCATGCCGTACATTCACTTAAACCCCCATCAACCACGTGGCTGTATATGGGAAGCACTCCATTGTCACATGATTTTTCTAAGTTAGTGCATCACATGTGGTGGACGACTAAAATGACCGTATCATACTATAGATAATGTTTAATATATTTAGTGAATCATGAATAAGGAAATCGTTATCATTGACTTGAAAAACAGCTCATTTTTATTTAAGTGGGAGTGTAAACCATTATTTTTGAAACATGTTGAGTCAAAAGCAGCTCTCTACTTCACAAAGTGGTGCGCCACTAGCCGCCTGCGCATGTAATATTTTACTTTGTTTTACATGGACCATTCAGCATCTCTTCCCCAACCACCACGTTACATAGAAGTCTTACATTGTAAACCTACCATCTCTCCCTCTTTTTCCCATTTGCACCTGCCATTCCTAGTCTCTAAAATGCATGTTGAACTCATGCAGCAAGATTGGCAGGTGCAAGAAAGTGGCGGAGTAGCATATGGGTGAGAAGTGGCCTTTAATCAAGTCGGCTTCACTGTCCATGGACCATTTGATGTATAGTCACGGACAGTTTCATGGCCAAGATAGATCAAAAAAAGCCCAAACGACAAAAGTGATCCGGACCGTCAAACTTTAAATTGGGTATATCTTGCAATGCAGAATGAGTTATCGAACGTAAAATATATGATTTTGGAGTAGGACAAGCTAATTTAGCCACTCAACCATACTATGCCGAGTTGCACAAGCCAGATTTGTGAAATACCATTAGATTGACAACCATTTCCCTATTTTAATTCTGTTTTTACTATAATAACTCTTCATCTCGTTGTGCTTTAGGAGTTACGCCCAATACAAAAAGTACTTAAAATAATGAGGAGAGTAGTGTGGTGAAGCCAAATAGGACACTGTTTTTGGCCAAAAACCTTGCGCACTAGTAGACACCATGACCGTCTATAAATAGTAAGTTTACTATTTATAGTACGTTACGAATTTTATGAGTTTTAGTTGTAATTTGATTCTAAAATTTCTCCCATTGCTTAGTATCCTTATTTAAAGGGTTGTGAACTCATTTATTTCATTCATCTATTAAATTACGAATTTTATAGAATTTATTTCTTTTCTTTTTTTTGCTTTTTCCTTGTGGATTCAAGAAGCCTCTGTGAGGAGTCCAGAGAAGCTCCATGGATTCGAAGTAATTATCCTCGAGAAAGACAATGATCGACCTCATCACGTTCATCCCTGCATCACCATGGCATAGGCGAGGCTGTATATGGGTTCGGATGTGGATTTTCGTAGCCAGTCCGCTTAGAAGTTCGGTACTCAAGTGATTGTGTAAAAATTTTAATTGGGTAAAAATTCGAATATCCCATATCAGAATTTGTTTTTTTTTTTTTTTCAAAGAAGTCAGGTAAACAGATTGCCATTGCAAGCCGTGATCAGGCGTTAGTTGAACGTCCACTTTTTTAAACACGTGTGTGCAACCTGGTAAAGGGACCAGCTCTTTGGGTATGTGCCAATAGGTTTGGGCCAGGTTGGACCGGGTCTTTTTGGACCAGGACCAACTAAATACCTGTCTTTATAGTTTTCAACCACCATGGTTTTTATATAAGGCTATCAATTGGACAGGTTGGGATGGCCCTATGGATCCAGGAGTATCAAATTTCGGATGTTCTCGGCATGGATCCGTGATGCGAGGATGAATTGTGATGAGGTCAATTACCATCTTCCTCATAGATAACTACTTCGAATACATGGAGATTCTTTTGACTCCTCGAAAATTGATTGATTGATGATAAAAATGAATTTACAACCTTTTAAATAGTGGTACCAAAGTTTGAAAGAAGTTTCATAATCAAACTCCCACTCAAAGTGGATCCTTACTCTTACTTTGGTTGTAAACTCTCAGGAGTTTTAACACCCAGTCAAAGGTTTGAGTATCCATAGGTGGTGAAATCCCACTACCGTGTGAGTATGTGGGTGTGTTTGTGTGTGTGTATTCCAACTCAAAATTCTAAAAAATTTGTGACTTACCATTTATACGTGGTCATGATTTTCACTAGACTTCATGGTTTTCGGCCAAAATGGTAAGTGTCATATTTGGCTTAATTATATTATTCTTCTAATTTTTCTAAGCACTTTTCATGTTACACACAACTCCTAAATAGTAAAAAATAAAAAAATAGATTTTCAACCATCAATATGATGGAATCTGGTAAATTTGGAGTGGGCAACCCCGCATAGTTGAGTAGCAAAAGTAGCCTCTCCTACCCAAAATCATATATGGTTCATTAAATAACTTATTCTAGTTTGTGAGATACGCTTGTTTTAAGGTTCTAACGGTCTGGATCACTTCCGCCTTCAATCAAGCCTTCTTAGACATGAAAGTGTCCGCGACCCACTCTACATCAATCCGTCCCGTTGATATGTAGTGCTGATACATTATACTTGTATGTTTATTTCATTCAGATCATTTCTGGTGGTATTAGTGTAATATAATGTATCAGGGCCATCTAATATCAAGTGGGCCACAAATCGAAAAGCAAGGTATATAATCAATGGTCTGTAAATTTCAGTTCTAGTGACAGGCGGTCGTATTGCCATGTATTGCCCTTTATTGGGCATCTCAGGCCAATGCATGCCGATACAGTCCTATCGAGCAGTTAGAACCATGGGCCCTACTTGTGGGGCATGCAACTGGGAATACATGGGTTTTTTTAAAACCATGGACCCACCAATCAGAGCTGCAAACCGTTGTAAATTGTGCAGCTCGAGATCATTACCTTCCCAGGCTGTTCAGAGTACGCTTGGGCCTTCAGTTCTATAAGTGCTGTCCATGGTTCACTGATCCAAACAGCTGGATGTGATGGACAGTTGGAAACAGCAGGACCAAGGCTTGTAGGAACATGGCCAGGATATAAAGAAGCCTAGACTCAGCAAGGTCTGATTGTTATGGATCAAGGCCCAAGCCCATCTTACCCTGCCTCTAGACAAATACCATGCCCTGAAACAGGTCTGGCCAGACTCATCGTGTTGTGCGTTTAGTAGAGGTGGCAACCAGCAGGCAGCCTGCCCAACCATGCAATGGGGCCAGGTTTAGACCTATTAGGTTAGCCCATAGACCAGATTTGGCATGGTACGTATGATTGATGCAGGAACGGAAGTGATGAGGTCAATCACCATTTTCCTCGAGAGAATAATTATTTTGAATCAACGTAGCTTCTCTGAACTTCTTACGGAGCTCACTCAAACTCATGGAAGAAAAATAAGAAAATAAAAATAATTTTTAATAAATTCAAAAGTAAATTAATTGATGATAAAAACAAATTTACAATCATTTAAACAATGATATCAAATCTTGGAAGAAATTTCAGAATTAAACTCCAACTCAAACTCTTTGTATATAAATAGTAAACTTACTATTTGTAGACTTATTATTTATAGATGGTTATGATTTCTACTAAACTACATGATTTTCGGCCTAACCACTTTATTCTCCTAATATTTTAAAGCCCCTTTCATGTTAGGCATGACTCCTAAAACTCAATGGATCAAAAGTTATGATCAAATTAAAACTTATTATAAATAGTAAAAATGAAAATAAAACGAAATTTTAACTGTCGATATAATGGAATCTTGCAAATCTAGCATGGGCAACCCGGCGTGGTGGCTTGGATGGTAAATGTAGCTTCTCCTAATCAAAATCATATATTATACGATTGAATAACTCATACGGATTCGCGGGATACGCTTGTCTTAAGGTTCTGGCAGTCCTAATCACTTCCGCCTTCAAATGGGCCCTCTCTGGTCCATCTTTACCATGAAAGTGTCGGCAGCCCACTCTACATCAACAATCCAATCCATTTTTGGGGTCACACATGAGGTGGTGTAATTTTAGCCACGTCCAGCCCAGTTGACTTTATCCCTGCATGGGTTTTATCATACAAAGATGCCGTTCTAATCATCTGTCAGGCAACACATTTATCTCACATCTAAATCATTGGACCACTTGATCAACATATGGTTTAGGAACATTCACGTGGAAAATAAGATTTGATCATTTTCCGGACGGGGCGGGCTGGACCTGGGCCCATCTATATATGTGCTCATGGCCCACTATTCTATGGGCCTTGGACCCTGTAGTGTCCAACCCAACCAGGCCAGTCTGGCCTCCTTCACCTCCAATTTAATGCAACTTTATTTGATTTTCTAACCGTCTATTAGCTGGATCTAGAATAAAGAGTAAAGATTGTCCTTTCAAAAAGATTTTTGGGGCATGATCTATCTATGATGGGGCCTACCAGCCTAACGGTCTGGATCACTAAAGCATGTGTCCACTTGCCTAATATGAAAACCAGAGTACTTTGTTCATATCCTCAGGTCAAGAATCACATAATTCTCCCGTACATTCATGGTTGTAAATAGGGCTGTACACGAGTTGAGCGGAGTTGGGCATGGCAGCCAGTAGCTATCTCCATCCTGAGCTAGCTTGGCTCAATTATTTAGCCTAATTGGCCATCTTGGCTCGGTTCAATCAGCAATTCGAGCCAATTCAAGCTTAATTTAAGCCTATGCAACTTTTTTTCAAACACATAAAGTGCATCTTCAATTTTTTACATAAGGCAAAATAGTCATATAATTTACAGGTATTTCATCATCATCAAAATTAAGATATGAGGATAATTTCATAATATAAAGATTTTCTTTTGTAGTGATTTGTCCCATATCAATTCCTTTCAAGCCACCGGCCAATCCCGCGGGGAATGTATGCATTGAAAACAATACTTCGTTGAGTCATCTAATCAAACACTCGGTGAGCAGCTTCAACATCAAAATAACTGAGTCACCAGGCTGATTCGATCCGAGTCGTTTGGAGTGAGGTTCGATCCGAGTCGAGCTGACTCGACTCGTATACGGCTCCAGTTGTAAAATGCCATCCATCAATTTCCCTTAAACTCCTCATGTTGACCTGAGGATATGAACAATGTACTCGGGTTTTCATCTTAGGCAAGGCACCTTAAATTTCCAAGCTTACATTGATTCAGGCCATTCATCAACTGGGACCCACCTTAAATTCAGTTAGTTAAATGACTTGAAACCAATTGGAAAATCCTAACCATCAGATCAGTGACCTTACCATATGTTCCACATTCAACTGCCAATAGCACATTGGCCGGTCTGACTTTCTGGCCATGGTTTATCTGCACCACGGTCCACTGGATGAACGGCCATGGTTTTTGGGCTCTTGACTACAATTCCCAATACAAAAGAAAATGAACGGTTTGAAAAGGCTTGTCAACAGTCCACATTCAACTAAGACGTGTGGCCCTTCTGATGAATGAGCTTAGGGGCCTGAATTTTCCACTGGGGCATCTGATGGCATAACCCACCTTGTGCACCACTCAGATTTTGCACACATGTCCCAGGTCGGCACGCGTGGCTTGTTTAAACTTTAAAGGTCCATGTGGAGAGAGTTTGGTGGGGCAGCGGCGCTGTGAGGCACATCTCAAGTCATGAAGTTGGTGGCCAATGCTTTTGTCGGATTCACTTCTCTCTTTGAATTCCAAAGCTGGAAGATGGTATGGTGGCAAGGGTCGGGGTGATGTGGTAATCGGGATCATTCATCCACCTAAAATGCTCTATCATAATAAATGTGCAAGACTCCTATTAGGCAGGCCACATATAATCATCAGTTCAGTTTTGACCATTGGATTATTTAGATTGAGCGATTCAGTGGGCCCTACTTCAATTGTGATTATTTTAAATAAGTTTGAGGCGGGACGCTTGAACCATGGTCCTTATACACGATTATTAAGCGGAATATGGAAACCTACAGTGTGGAAACCCTAATGAGGAGAAATGTGATGGGTAAGTTTTTAATCACTTTCCTATAAATAAATGTTTTGATCCCCTCATCAATACAAGAAAGAAAATCTTAGTCATATTGAGAAGTTCTACTAAAAGTGTGAGGTGCGGAAGATCAAAATTCATCGAGGCATTGAGAATATCTTCCCAACCAGGTATATCTTAAAATTATTATGTTGAAACTTCATTATTGATGCATAGATCGTCTATGCGTCAATTCTACAATACAATTTTAACAAGATGGCCCATGTTTTAAAAAATTTCACCTCTGAGACCGTCCTGACTCTCACTTTTCTTCCCTTTCAGGACTAAATGTAGAAAGATTAATCATTGGCTGGGATAATTAATCTAATCAATATGCATTTTGAATCATTATTTCTGAGATGATAGTTATTCCAAGCATTATTTTTATTATTATTATAGTACCATTTATTTCATCCAATCATACGAAGCATTTGGTTTTCAATCATGCTCCATTTTGGAGTATTTATCAGCTATAAATTTGCGTCTAAAAATGCCTTTCTCATAGTTGTTTGCTTGTTTGAGCATAGTCCCAAATATCTTTCACCAAATCTACTTTACTAATATAGGAAATATTTGTATTCCATACAAGTAAAGCATCTCTATTGTTATTTCTCTAATTCGCAAGTCCAACTCAACCGAGGAATCAAGTTAAATAGCTAGCACTGATAATACCTTAAAGACCTCGGCCCATCAAGTGGTTTTGTAGCCAAACTTCTTAATTCTATAGTTCTTTATAGCAAGAACTAGAACAATTGAACTTGACATCAATATGATGGACATCACTAACATAGGAGAAATTAGGAGGGAAAGAGAGAAGAAAAAGAGGAGACTCAGAAACCACAATTACACTTAGCCGTGATGCACTAGTATCTCATATATGAAATGACAGTGAGTGGAGAAACTGAGGAGCCTTTTGGCACTTTTTATTAATATAATTGAAGAGATTTGAGAGGATTTGAGGGGATTTTGCTTCAAGTCTATCTTTGGGCACCATATATTTGGAAATAAAGGTATGTTTTGAAATTTCACATTTTTTTGGGTTCAAGTGTAATTGAAGTAAAATGTCTTTTTAACTCGCTTTTTCCAAGAATTAGGGTCACACATGTAACAAAGTTATATAAGGCTATTAATCTAATGTACATGTGGCACACCGATGATACCTAAAACAATTTACTTATCAGTCGCAATGCTGAAATCACATCAATAAATGATTCATAATGTCCAAATGTAGGCCATCTAAATGAATGATTAAAAAACATTGTCATTTGTTTGTGATCCTTAAGTTGTGGCTCGCTTGAGGCTCAAAATTTCTTCATTTTTTTGTCGAAATATATATTTCAATAGGGTTGTTACAATTATTCTATCAATTATCACATATGCATATTAATTCGGGATTTAAAGCTGCTTTAATTAATGAAATTCAAGTCCTACAAGTATAATAAAGAATTCGAATGCATTTCAAATACAAGCTTCCAAATGTAAAGTTTGGATATATTGTATTCCAATTACAACCTAGCAAACATAATCGAGGATTTTGAATCACATGATTCTAGTGTAATTATGATTTGGAGTCCAATGCATTTTAAATACAAACTCCCAAATGACCCCTTAGGACCTAATGCCTGAACCAACAAAAAAAAAAAAAAAAAGTTGGCATGCACCCACTCCAGCCTAGCTTGAAAGTTGGTAAAATTCTTACTTTCCGCTGAATGTTTCTATTCTATCGGTTAAGTAAGCTATATATTCACGAAGAACAAAATACTTAAAAAGATTCAAACCAATAGTCTATATTTAAGATTCATGGTTACCTAAGTGAGGATTTTGAAGGGCATATTTGTAGGATAAAACACATAAATTTGGGTTTAGTGAAGCGGAGTTTTGCTAAAATGACTATTCCAAAAATTTTACGGGCCATGCATGTTGCTAGAGAGCTTACCGTTTCATGTTTTATTTCACTCTTTGGTGGGAGTTCTTTTCATATCTCATATGGTACTATTTTTCTATTGGTCATCTAAGAGCATTAGGGCTGAAAGTCGGTTGGGTTAGTGCTCAACCCTAGCTCAACCCAAGATTCCTATACATCAACCCTAACGCAACCCAACTCAACCTCAAGTTGGGAATTTTGAACCCAATCCTAACCCAAGCAGGCTCGGGGTTGGTCAAGATAATTGCTAATATTTTCATTATTACATTAGGCTATTATATTTTCAATACACATCTTTTTTTTGGACCTATAATGTTATTAATTATATATGTAATATATCGTAAATAAGTTCATTTTTTCTAAACAAACAAGATAAATTATAGGACAATTACTCTTTTAAAACTCGTATTGTGCATCAAGCAATCTATTTGGGAGAGAGAAACTCAACATATCTTGTTAGCTTGAGTCATTAGAAATGATGTGGACTGAAATCCCTGTTGCCTTCAACACAGACGATTCACACTCCTTTATAATTAATTTATAAGGAACTTAGGGTTCAGTTGGGTCGGATAACTTGAGACCTTAACTCGAGCCCAACCCAAGTTTTATTGTGTTAGTGTTTTTATGGCCTAGGCTTGAGACTAAACCCAATACATCCTATCCAAACCCAACCCAATATCAGGTCAGTCACCGATTCGTCAGGTTGAACCCACCCAACTTTTAGCTCTAAAGAGCATCTTGCCTTTGCAAAGTGGTCCCTATCCATTTATCTTAATGTGCTATTTTGCTATTGGTTGTCTAATAATATTTTACCATGCAAAGTGGTTCTTATTGACTCACATGAACTTTCACATGCTCCATGAGATAAGCCTTAAGCTCAAAAGGTAAAAAGGAGTTTGGCTGCAAAACCACCGTAGATATGTGAGGAAAGTCGGTCTGAGTGATCCACAGTAGAAGGGCTGGCTGTCACTTCCAAGCCTGGAATACAGGAGAAACTAACGGGTATAAGGCCGGTCAGGGTTGTCGGCCGTCCAACCTTAACCTGATAGAAACTTCACATAATGTCATGTGAGTCATAACCATACATTGACACCTAAAATGTCGGGGAATATGAAGTCAATTCACATTTGCAACCTTGAATACGGTTGCAAGATCTGAGCCGCTCGCTAGGTGGGCCACCCAAAATTGCATAACTCCAAGTGGGTCGGCTAGACAAGGGGGGCAGCACTTGGGAGTTGTACTATTGACCGTTCTAACCGTCCACTTTTCTCAGACACGTGGTGGGGCCAGCTTTACCACCTGATGAAATACTTGAATCTCCCACACGTGTGCCAAGCTAGCATACGTGCTTTGATTAAGATTCTCTCCGTAGAAGAAAAACTAAGATCAATGATAGAGAATTAATCTGATGAAACGTATATCCTAGCCATCCATCTAAACTTTGAATAATTTCTCTTTGTAGATAGATCATTGTTATAATCTCAACCGTCTATTTGTAGCATCACCCATCAACGTTGGGATGAACTGCCTGGATCATCAATGGCCCACTTGATCCTCCACATCTCCCTGAGGCTTTCCTCGTTCACCAAAGGCTACCTTGGATGGTCAACACGTGCTACACGTGTCTCAATTTGCTTCACACGTGTTCGCGAACTCTCGTATCTATTTCACATGGGTACCGACATTTCCAATAGCACGCCATGCTTTCCGTATGCGTCTCAAAGTCCCGTGTCTTTGGGCAGCCCTTCCCTTTCAGGATCCTCGACCTCAGGACATTAATAAAATACTCGGTTTATTAGTTTGTGCAAATGGGCCCATGGTTCTACTATCCAGACCGTTGGAATGCTGGTCCAGCATAGATGGACCATGTCCAGAAAATCTGCTTGATAGGACAACCCTATCCTTAAGAAAATAAATAATCCACGGCTCATATTCAACTGCAAAGGGGCATAATATTATGGGAGATTTATTTGACACCGTAGATCCATAGCTCGTCCATCAGTCCAATGGTCTGGATCACTGAACCATTGGACCCCACTTAAATATAAGAACCCGAGTATGCTGATCGTGTCCTCGGGTCGAGGATCTTATAATTTCTTCCAATTATATGCGTGACGTGTCGTCCTCCATCTTTCCTCGAACCCATCTCAAGTCAAAAGCAGCTCAGTTAATCGCATGCGCTTCGATGGACCAGATTGATGGGCTTGGGTTCATCTCTATCAGGCCATCAAAAGCATTGGTTGGGAATGGGCCTAGACCAATCTGTTTCAGCCCATTAAAAAATGGGTCCCACCGCATGTTTCTTTTATATCTGAGCCGTCCATCCATTTGGTCGGTTGATTTTAATAGAATAGCCCAAACACGAGGGAGATCCAAAACTCAAGTGGGCCATACCACCGCTGAAACCTACGCGGATCCCAACATTGTTGTTTAGATGTCATCCAAACCGTTCATGATGTGATACCCATTCAGATGAAAGGAAAAACACAAGCATAACCGTCAGACAAAACTTCTGTGACCCTACTAAGGTTTCAACGGTCAGCATTCAATCCTAACTCTCGTGGACAGCTTGAGCTTTGGATGCCCCTCAAGTTTGAGCTCATGTTCTAGAATGAGGTGAAGAAACGGATGGACGGAGAGGATGTAAACAAAAATCGTGGTGGGCCCACAGAACTTTGGGTTAAGGAGAGCCGTGTAGCGCCGGGTTACAGAAGTCGCTTCCCACTTTCTGTCACCTTTCCCCGTCCTAAAAGACAAGGAAGTAGAAGAAGAAATAGAAGAAGAAAGAAGCGAAGAGAGGAATAAAAAAGGAAAGGAGATAAAAAAAAAAAAAAAAAATCCCAATCATAATTATCAGAGCTTAAATTAGCTTTCAAGAAATCAGCTTCCATTCCCCGAATTCTTTCCTCTCTTCCTTCGTTCCTTACTTCCTTCTCTTGCCGTGCCTGCTCTCTCTCTTTCTTTCTTTCTTCTTCTTCTCTCTTTCTCTCGCTATGGAAACAGCTGTTGCTTCTTCCTCCTATTCCTCTTCTTCCCTTCTTTCAATCCACTCTATGGATATCCTCACCCACCATCGATCCAGGCCCTCTATTCATCTCCAAAATTCAAACTTTTCTGCAAAATTTAGGCCATCTGTCGACACCTACGGACCCCGCTACCTCCTCTCTACTGACCCAGTTCGCCCTTTCCCTTCTTTCGCCCTTTCCCGGCGGAACTGGCCGCGGTCGAATCCGATTCCCACTTATAGAGCCCGTCGGAGACAGCCCATTTCAGCTGTCTTCGAACGGTTCACCGAGCGGGCCATCAAGGCCGTGATGTTCTCCCAGAGAGAAGCCTTGGCTCTTGGGAAAGACATGGTCTTTACACAGCACCTGCTCTTGGGCCTGATCGCTGAGGACCGGTCGCCCAATGGGTACCTTGGGTCCGGAGTCACGATCGAGCGAGCTCGCGATGCAGTTCGGAGTATTTGGAAGGATGACGAGGCGAGCACCAATGGGAATTCCAGTGGGACCCGCACTGCCACTGATATTCCATTCTCGATCAACAGCAAGCGTGTGTTTGAGGCCGCAGTTGAGTATTCAAGGACTATGGGGTATAATTTCATCGCTCCAGAGCACATTTCAATCGGGCTATTTACCGTTGATGATGGGAGCGCTGGACGGGTCCTTGAGAGGTATTTCTACTAAATGAAGCTGTGATTATGTTACAATGCTCATTTCACTGTTCTAGTGATGAAATGATGAACACTGTATTTTGGGTTAGTTCTCCCGTTATTAGATCTTTTGCGTGTCGACTAATTCTAGTCCGTGGGATGCAATTTCTTATCATTACATTTTCAGTTTTGTAATAATTCTATAACCCGTGATCCCTCATTGTATTAATATGTCGAAAGACATGTTACTTTCATGCCCATTTCACTGCTCTTTGCATAGAGTGAAGGCATTTAGGAATTGAGTTGTTCTTGCTGTTAATGGTTGAGATACGGGGAGAAATGTTTTTTTTTTTGAAAGATAACGAATTTATTAAAGGAAAGGAAGACAAAACACCAAAAGAAAAACAACGATCCGATGAGGAATCAGATCGGGAAACTATGAAAGGAAGAGCAGGTCACTCTCAATAAAAGAGGAACCACAAACAGCCCACTCAATAATAGCCCTTTTGGCTTTAGACTGCACGAAATCAGCAGGATTTGCCAGGTCCCAAAAACAACGATTATTGCACTCTTCCCAAACAAACCACCAGACCACAAGAAGAGCCATTCTCCAGAGCTTGGTCTTAGATTTGCCGAGGCGCACTCTGTGCCATGCAGGGAGGCATGTAATTTGGAAATTGGGTTGCTCTGCTTACTATGAGAGAGAGAGAGAGAGAGAGAGAGAGAGAATCTTGCTTACTATGGCAATCATTTTTAGTCCATAATGCACTAAAACCAAATACCACTTTCTGCTATGTAGAATCATCATCATCATCTAAGCCTCCTTTTCCACCATTCCACTCTACCAAGGGCCATAACTTCAGATAGACCATAGGTCATCAAGTCTTTTCTTGCTACCTCCACCCATATCGTTTTGGGCCTTCTCCATGCCCTTTTAAAGCCTTCAACTTGTACGAACTCACTCCTTCCAACTAGCGCAGTCCTCACATTTGTTACTGCTCCCTCATACACATCCTTAATCATGTCAATATATCCTCTTGAAACTCCTTTGTCTCCCAACACCTGCATTTGTTACTGCTCCCTCATACACATCCTTAATCATGTCAATATATCCTGTTGAAACTCCTTTGTCTCCCAACACCCACATTTGTTATTGCTTCCTCATACACATCCTTAATCATGTTAATATATTCTCTTGAAACTCCTTTGTCTCCCGACACCCACCAACTTAACTCTCTAAGGACCCTACTGTAAGCTTTTTCTAAGTCAATAAAGTTCAGATTCATGTTGGAAGTTTTGGCATAAGTTTGACATCAGCTGGCAACCTGACAACCCTCCTTTATACGAGCCAGGGACCAGCAATGAGAGTATAAAACTCCCACCAGCACAATGTAATAGGCTATAACATAGGTTGATTATATTTATGTGTGTGCGTGCATGTTGTTTGTGTGTGTGTGTGTGTGTGTGTGTGTACATGTGTGTGTGTGAGCAAAAAAGGCCAATGTTGAAGCTTGTAGATTGCTATAGACACACACCTATGCAACATTAACACTTAAAAGATAGAATGTGCATCCATGTTTAATATTTCAATTTTAAGTGTAAAAGTCATATTGATGCAGTACAAACACATATAAGCAACAATTGCACTTCACGTCCTAATAATCTGAAATCATACATGCATGAGTATGTCTCAGATGTCTGATTAGAGCAGTTAGAGAAGCCAAAGAGTTGTGGATATTATCATAACCAGTATATTTTGACCACCCCATCCACCTTCAATTTAAGCATAAACTATTGCAATCTTATGCATAATTGACAATGCATGTCACTGATGATAGGTGTTTAACACATTTTATTATTTTCAGTCATTTTGGTGATCCACCCTTATGATGAAGGAGATGGACAGGGAAGGGGCTTTCCTTAGAAAAATGATATTTTCTGCTCAAGAACTTGAGATGTTGAGTGAGTGTCATGAAATTCTTGAGACTGTATGAAGCCACCCCCAGCCAGCTTTAGAAAGTCAAGTAGCATACTTGTAAAGATTAACATGTGTTTACTCAGGCACACTTTTTAGTAGCCACTGCTATTTATTCAACTGATCATATAGTCGGAAATGAATGTTGATTGCAGACTGGGAGTGAATATAGATGACTTGGCATCTGCTGCAGTCTCTAGGCTTCAAGGGGAGCTTGCTAAGGATGGTAGAGAACCATCTGTTGCATCTAATAAGATGCGTGAAAAATCCTCTGCTGGAAAGGCAGCTGTTGTGAAGTCTTCCGATAAATCGAAAGGTTGGTCACTTGGTGTTCATCTATTGTTTTATAGGAGTTTTATGATCCTCGGCCTGCATTTATGTATAATATCCCTGGGTCCTCAGTTTTCATTAGTGGGGCCCATGATTGGGTGATCCGGGCTGTTGAACTGAACGGGCTCCAAACCTGACAGATAATGTGCTAAAAATCTCCTTGCGGGGCAATCCTTGCCCTTTTTCTAGCCTAGAAAAAGATGCTTCAGAAATGAAAGACAGAAATGGTCTGCATTCATCTGAAAAAAGACCAATGGTTGGATGCTAGGATCTTCAAGTCTTGGTGATTTGTCGGGCATGGTCCACCTGCAGCATGGAACATTGGATCAATATTGCGATCACTCTACCACATCCCCCACTTGTACCAACTGAAAAACAGGGGATTCTATGCATATCCTCCTGACAAGGTTCATATAATTCCCATTTCTTCATTGATTTGCTGATTACAAGCATCTTACTTGACTAGTTGAACTCTTTCATTCAGATAAAAGTCTATTAGCTCAGTTTTGTGTGGATCTTACGGCTCGAGCTAGTGAAGGACATATTGATCCTGTAATTGGTCGAGACATTGAAGTACAAAGAATTATCCAGATCCTTTGCCGACGAACCAAAAACAACCCTATTCTCTTGGGTGAACCGGGCGTGGGAAAAACAGCTATTGCAGAAGGACTGGCCATTAGTATTGCAAATGGAGATGTTCCCGTATTCCTTTCGGTGCGTCCTTTCTTCCCTCTACAAGCAACTCTGCTTCTTTAGTGTTGTTTTTTTTTTTTTTTTTGAAGAACCTGTTTTCAAGAAATCATATGGATGTGGCCATCTTCGCTTCAAATTTCATTGTAAAGATCGATGCGCTTTGCGTACTTATTTGGCTTGATTGATCGATGTGCAGGAGAAGCGGATAATGTCCTTGGATATTGGTTTATTGATGGCAGGTGCAAAGGAGAGGGGAGAGTTAGAAGCAAGGGTTACTGGCTTAATTAGCGAAGTAAAAAAAGCAGGTGGTTGAGCTTGTTCACTTGAAACTTTGAATTAAGCTTTTTCTTTTTCCCCCCAGTTCTCACAATGTCACTCCTTTAAAATGCAGGCAATGTTATTCTTTTCATTGATGAAGTTCATACACTTATTGGGTCTGGCACGGTTGGAAGAGGAAGCAAAGGATCAGGTCTTGACATTGCGAACTTGATAAAGCCAGCACTTGGAAGGGGAGAGCTACAGGTAATATACTAGTAATTATCTTGTAGCATGCATTTTTTTATATCTTGAAGAAGGAAAGGAAAAGAAAAAGACATTTTGAGAGGATCCAATACAGTATGCTGTGCTGTCTTTGCTCTGCTCATCATTCTTTTTGGCTGGAAAATGACAACTCCATCGAAGGATTATAAGAAAAAGATGACTGTTGTCTTTTCTCAAGTGAGGATGATTTGATGATGATGCCAATGAATTCCTGTTTGAGAACTGGCATCAAATATGTGCTATGGCATAAGTCTACGTAACTTATTTTAAGCAGTAGAGTTCCATCATCAAACTCATTCCTGTTGGTAGGCATTTTTTGCCAAGATTATAAAAGTCAGTTCTAGAGTTCAACTCCCATAGGAGCCTAAATCATTTCTAGTAACTAGGGTTTCAACTAAAAGGCAGTGAGTTGCGTGCTGACATGGTTCATTCGCCTTCTGAAAATGAGTGAACTCGGTTTGAGTGAGCTTTGGTTCCTTTCTTTTAGCAGAAGTGGACATGTCGTTGTTGTTGTTATGGGAATCGCGCTTTGGCACTCACATTAATCCGAGGGATGAGCATTCTGCTTCTGTGAAAGTTTGCCGTAGAAAGCTCTCTGCATGATATTCTGTATATAATCCACGTAGCTACAAGCCTCTCTTATGTCTCTCTTATACACATTATTCAGAAAGGACTGATAATCCATTCATTTCCAGTGCATCGCATCTACAACAACAGATGAACACAGGATGCATTTTGAAAAGGATAAAGCATTAGCTCGACGATTCCAGCCTGTGTTGATAAACGAGCCTAGCCAGGTAGCCTTTTGTTTATAATTTTTATCTATTTAATAACTTTTAATATTCCTTTCAATATTTTAATCATGGTTTATCTTTCCTTTAACATTTGATAGGAGGATGCAGTAAGGATACTGTTGGGGCTACGTGAGAAGTATGAAGCTCATCATAGGTGTAGATTCACTTTGGAAGCTTTAAATGCAGCTGTATACCTCTCAGCAAGATACATTGCTGATAGATATCTTCCTGATAAAGCCATCGATCTCATTGATGAGGCTGGTAGTAGAGCCCGTATGGAGGCATTCAAGAAGAGGAGAGAGCAACGGACATTTATACTTTCAAAGTCACCAAATGAATATTGGCAAGAAATTAGAGCTGTTCAGGCAATGCATGAAGTGGTAATTGTCTTTGGGTCTTGCCTGATATTGCTTGAAATTTGTGATTTGGTTTGGATCTCCATATATTGTCAATAGCCTCTTCATATTATTGGAAATGTGCAACATTTGATTAAGCTGCTTGGACAACAACTGTACATGAGGACCCATCTTATGTTGATCTGAATTGTTCATGTGGTGGCCCAATGGTCAACAGGGAATAACCAAAAAATCTCCAACTTTGGCTCTTCCGGCTGGTTGACCCCCCATTAAATATGGAACATGGGTTTTAATTGTTATGACTAGGGGGAGTTATTGGGGCACGTAACCCATCCATGATGGTGTACACCAGATAAACAACTCGTCACCGAAAGGTGGCCCCCTCTTGTAGCATTGCTGGATCAAGCAGAAAATGCTATTTCTCTTGATCAAGCATCATATAATAATACCTCTTCATATTATGTAGGTGCTGGCAAATAAAATGAAGTACTCCTTGAATGAAGGTAGTACAGATGGTGATGGTGATGCTAGCATAGAGGGTGACACCAAAGTCATCTCAGAGCCTGCGTTCCCTTCTTCACTAGAGGATGATGAGTACGATATGCTGCAACTCTATATTTGTAATGAAAGAAATAGCTATTTTTTCCCCTTGTTGAGGAACAACATTGCTTTGAATAATTTTCTTTGTCATGCCTTTTGTCTTCTTGCAGACCTGTTATGGTAGGACCAGATGAAATAGCAGCTGTTGCTTCATTATGGTCAGGAATCCCAATTCAGCAGCTCAATGCAGATGAAAGGATGCTTCTGGTTGGTCTCGATGAGCAGCTTAGGAAACGTGTGATTGGCCAAGATGATGCCGTCAATGCCATCTCTCGAGCTGTGAAAAGATCCCGCATTGGGCTGAAGGACCCTGACAGACCCATCGCAGCAATGCTATTCTGTGGCCCAACTGGAGTTGGGAAGACTGAACTCACAAAAGCTTTGGCAGCATCATACTTCGGATCAGTGAGTCTCTATGCATGCCTGTTTTTTCCTCTGTAAAGCACATAATAAAATGTTCTGAACCACAGGCACACGAATCTTCCAAGGAGTGGGGTTAGCGATCCTCTTTTGGTTATTTCCATATTCTTCTGTCAGATGGAAAAGTAAAATGTAATAACAATCCTATGCTTTCACAATTCTCTACATGGCGCGCCATCCAAACTTTGGACCACGCTATGTCTATAGGTATCGAGTCATAAAACAGCTTAGTTTCTACTTGTTACTCTTCCCACCCCCACTTCCTGTAGCTAAGAAGTAAGAACAGTCAAAGTTGCTTGAGATCAGGTGAAGCTGTTTATACACAACCATTTTTCACTACTGTAGACAAGATGACTTTAGTAACAGGGTATTGTCTAAAATTGGTTTTTCATTGGCCAAAAACTGTTTCTCAAGCTAATGTTCATTTTAAGCCTTCATAGGTTGCTGTGTTGGTGTCATAGATGGACATGGTGTCTGATGCTTCAATTTAGCCATACCTGGCATGGAGTCATGTGTACATGTGCGTTGTTATAAATCTTGGGTAACTAGTGGCAAATAGCTAATTTCTTTTTTTTTTTTTTGCCGACATTTATGTAGGAGGCAGCGATGATACGATTGGATATGAGTGAATATATGGAGCGGCATACTGTAAGCAAGCTAATAGGATCCCCCCCAGGTTATGTAGGCTATGGAGAGGGCGGCACTCTTACTGAAGCCGTCAGGAGAAGACCTTTCACAGTAATATTGCTTGATGAAATCGAGAAAGCTCATCCAGATATATTTAACATTCTCCTCCAAGTTTTTGAAGATGGACACCTCACAGATTCTCAGGTTGGTGCTTCTACTCAAGGACATTGTGCATGTTTGGTAGTCAGTTTTTTGGATTCTGTTATAGGAGGAATTGTAGGAATCTCAAGCTGAAGAGATGCAGATTATCTTGGGACTTGAATTTGTGGTCCTGTGGATCACTGATCCAGACTGTTGGTTGGTGAATTTCACCATGGATGGGCTGACTCCCCAAAAATCCTTCTGATTGATCAATCCTAAGTTCTTAACCCTTCCACCCGTGGCCTGCAAAGAGAATTAACTAAGAAGAAAACACAGCAATGGTCCGCCTTAATAAAAAGAAGAAGAAGAAGAAGCTTCCAAACTCAGGGATTTATAGGGAATCCGCTTCCATGGAGGTGCACATCAGACCACCAGCCTGGATCACCTATACAGCATCTGAGGGCCCAACTTATCCAAACTCAAGGCCTGAGGATACTGTTATTGTCCTTGGCTTGGGGTTCATGTAATTCCTGTCATAAACATGGCTTTATTTCTACTTCTGCTGCCACAACTCTGTAGATGAGATGATCAATAATACCATGTCTAAGAAGAAAAGATTGTTTTGTCAGGGACGGAGGGTGTCGTTTAAAAACACATTGATTGTCATGACATCCAACGTGGGCTCTACTGCTATTGCCAAGGGAAGGCGTAGCTCCATTGGTTTCTTAATTGAAGATGATAGCAAGGCAAGTTCATACAATGGGATGAAAGCCCTGGTAATGGAAGAGTTAAAGGCTTATTTCCGGCCAGAGCTACTCAACAGGATAGATGAGGTTGTTGTATTCCGTCCCCTTGAGAAGACACAGGTACGTCTCCTTTTCTTGTGTCATTATTAGCAGGCAACAAATCCTCTTTCTTTCTTTTTTCTTTTCTTTTTTAGTTATTACATCACCTGACTTGCCATATTTGCAAATCAATGTGTGAAAAATGGGAACATGGCATATGAATGGGCAGTAAATTTCAAAAATAATTGCAGATATGGGTTTTTTGAGAAAATCATCTTAATTGATGATTGTCTCTCTGATCTTTTCTCAAAATTAGCCCGAGTTTATGAATTGCGGAAATCAAAGTTTATTTTGTTACCCTTCAAAAAAAAATCGTAGTCTATTTAGTTGGTCAATGCCTGGTTTTCTCACTACGAGTGGGGTGAAGTGAAGATTTCAATCACTTCCCTAAAATGCCCGACCCATACATGTGGATTTCATTTTACACTTCCCTTGGTTTCGTCTCTCCAGCCTACTTTAATGCACCTCGCCTCTCTAAGTTTGTGTATCTTTCCTATGTTCGTATCTATGGAAAGAGCAATGCTAATATGCAGCTCGCATCAAAGGAGTCCTGCACAGCTCCCTCCTCATGTTACACATGCCAAACATGCATACTGATGGGGATTGTTGATCTTATGGGCTGCTTCATGGATGGGCCATATGCCAGAAAGCAGCCTGGTGAAGGAGCTTTTATAGAAACGGTCCCCATTCAACCAGCAAAAGTCACAATTGGATGGTCAGAGTTGTCTGATCAATGTAATTTTTGGTTTATGTCCCATCCATGAAGTAGCCTGCCAGATCAGAAGTCCCAATCACCACAAGTTTGTCTCATGTAATCCAAGAAGGGATTTGGATAGAACTTACTACAACATGAACTGCATAGAACTACTAAAAATCAGAAGTGGGACTTCATAGAACTTAAACTCCAACCATGACCCCGAGCTCAACCATAATGTATCTAAACCTCAAGTTCAAGTAATATTATTCCAATTTATCATTATTTAACCAGTTTTTTGCTAACTTAGTCAACTTAAAATCAGAAGCCAACAAATCAATTCCAAAGTTAATAAATCAACCCTAAACCCAATCTTCTTTCCAAGGATTGCCAATGCAGGCACTATATTTTCCAATTCGATCACATTTTCCATTTGCTGATTCTCACTGCCGTTCTCATTTCAGATGCTTGAGATTCTTAGTATAATGCTGGGGGAGGTAAAGGCCAGGCTTATGTCCCTTGGGATCGGTCTAGAGGTGTCCAAAGCAATCATGGACCTTGTTTGCCAACAGGGCTATGACCGGAGCTATGGGGCCCGCCCTCTAAGAAGGGCAGTTACCCACTATATCGAAGACGTCATAAGCGAGGCACTGCTTTCGGGAGACTACAAACCTGGCGACACCGCTGTAATCGATGTGGATGCGTCTGGAAATCCATTTGTCACTCATCCATCGGATCATAGTATCCACTTGTCTGATGCGACATCAACATTGTAACTTGTAAGTAAGATTAATTTATTATTTGTAGCCCTAATTTTATTCATATATGCCCAATAGGGTTGGCTTTTTTTTTGTATAGCGTTAAAGTGATAGAAACTGTATATACATTCATAAAACAAAGCTAGTCCTTATTCTTTGGACCATTCCGTCCATAGAGGTCCACTAAACAACAACAAAGGCATTGGTTGCTATACATACCTCAACTAATCATGCACAAACCCTTATCTCTAAACTTTTATAACTCATGTTCAGATAATTTCTGAAGATACTAAGGTTAATAGCGTGTATGATAGTTTCTTGTATGATTCGAAGGTAATTAACCCAAAAGCTGATTTTTCATTCATCCTTGCTGCTTTATCATGTAACAGACACCTCAGTGAATGTAAGTAGGTGTGCAAGAGGGCTGGCCTGCTTTCGGGCTAGGACCTGGCCTGCTTCTGGGTATATTTGGTATCATTCAGCTCAATGCTCTTCATTATTTGTCACTATGTGATTGATTATTACATAGTGCTCGTGGGAGTTTTGTGCTCTCATTGCCAGTCCCAAGCATGGATAGAGGTTAGTTGCATCAAGTTGGCAGCAGTGTGAAACTTTTGCCACAATTTCTATCATTACTGACAATATGACATTTAGGGGGCGTTTGGATGGTAAGTTACTTAAGATAAGCTACTTATGCCTTAAGTAGCTTATCTTGATTTCTACTTATTAAACCAGAGTGATTAAGTAACTTTAAATAAAAAAGCTACTTCTAATTGATCATAAACCAAACTCATCTCAAACAAGTTACTTATCTACTGATGTAAGTAGAAAAAGTAACTTATTTGGTGGTATCCAAACGGACCCAGCAGGATTTGTATAGCTGACCCCACTAGGTTAGGATAAGGTTCAAATGTTGATAACAATGATTTCTTGTTTGGCTAATGTCATATGTTAGCGATATAAAAGCTGTCCATCAGGTAGGTCCAACTGTCAAGATGTTTTCACCAAAAAAATTGAGGTTGATGGGCTCATCAAGTGAGCCATGATCAATGTTGTAATGAATATATCTTTTTTTAAGAACTTTATGAATTTAAAATGTACCTATTTATTATGTAAATTAATTTGGTTAAGGCCATGTTCGAGTATGGATTTATACCCGCACCCGGCCTAATTATTAATTTTTGGGCTCAAATTAATAGCGCAGGGCACCTATTTAGCTATACCCATACCTGGCCCCTGTCAGGCCGAGTTTGGGCATATCTGGCCATTGCCCCCTCCTACATCTATGGGTGGTGGGAGATGCTGAAAATCTTGTACAATCTTTTTCCATATACTAGTACACCGGAGCTTACAAGTTAAGTAGAGTCGGCTTAGCATTTGTTTAAAAACATAATGGTGACTCTTCTACTGCACATACGACGTAGTTGAATGACAATCAGTCCATCCAAATCATAACCCAACTGTGGATGGAGCACAAAAAAAATAACCATCAAATTTTTTTTGCCTTTGAATTTGAATCACTATCATATTTAACTATCCAGTTGGTAGATACTAAAAAATCACTTGTTAGTATTTGATTTTTTAGTATTTGCTTGATAAGTTTCATTTTAAAGATTTTCTCCATCCACAGTTGAGCATTTTGGGTGATTAGATCAAAAACACATGTGACTTTGAAGACTATCTAAATCAAGTATATGGGTTAGGAAACCTCATTTCTTTCTCTAGAATATATGTATTAAATAGCTAACAAAATTAACTGGAATTGACCCGGACCCAACTATACCCAACCAGACTTTAACAGGGGGTCCATCACATGAACCCACCTCAAACACGAATAAACCCAATTTTTAAGTGGGTCACAAAAAACGGGGACCTGAACATGTTAAAATTGAGTTGGTCCATTGGCGGCTACCGACAGGTCTGTTTACAGGAGATATTGGCAGGCTAAGAAAAATGTTGATATTAAATGTCACAACACCATTATTGGATTCGGAGAAGATGGTAGCTGAGTATCAAATAGGCGCCTCCTAGGTTTAGAAGTGAAACTTGTTAGCAAGAGGTTGTACATCATATTGCCCTGCAAAAGTTTGAATTCAGTTGAAATCAGTTCCAAGTCAGGTTTGGTTAATAATTTTATTTACTAATATTATATCCATACCGCATTAAAAGATCATAGTGGAAATTTAGGGTGAAATGCCCCCCTATGTCCTATGAGTCTACTCTGGATTGAATCTAATAGTATTCGTGTGATTATCCTATTGCTTGCGTGAATGAGGACTGCATTTTAAGATTATCCGATGTCTAGAGTGGGATGTAATATGTGGGCCCTTCATTCTGCAATGCCCAGCATTCTATACAAGTTCCAGTTGTAAATGACTTGGATTTGGTGAGAGAAGCGCTACCAAATGCACCCAAAAGTTTCTTGGCTGCACACGAAACAGCCTAAGCTGACCGATCATATAGTGGTACAAAATCTTACCCTAATCTGATAGGGGAGAAGAGAGAAGAAAAACTTTTCCGATTTTCTTCCATTTTTCTTTCCCTGAGAAAAGGATTAAACAGCTGTAAACACCGACTTCTACAGCATTCTGGTACCTAGCATACAGAATCTTCTTCGCCTAGGCATCAGCCATTAAAATAAATAAAATTCACTTGAAATTAAAAAATAATAATAATAATAACAGCATCTTACACATTAATAGAGCAGGATATTGCACTGCCACATAACTCTTTATGGAAGAGCTAAAAATCTATTTGGTCTATTAATTAATTAATTCACTGTCATAATCACTTGGCATTAAAATTAAAGGAGTGCTCCAGTGGTACTGGTGCAAACTTATGCTACAGTGGTACCGTGTAGATGTGGAGCCATCCAACGGATGAGTCAGTGCTAACTCCAGAGAGAATCAGGTGGACCACAACAACCTTGATTTGTGTGGAGGGTCCACAATATTTTTATATAAAATCCAGGCCGTTTAGACCCTGACCGGTCAAACATAAAGAAAAGCAGGCTGCTTGTTCAGGTGGGACACTGTTCAAATCAAGGGCGGGATCACCCTCATATTGTTCCCCCTGTCATGGCCCACATGAGAGATGGGTTAGGCTGATCATTGGCACCTAGATTAATATGAAACGACACATTCGATGGACATGATGGATGACCTTAGCCTTCATACATAAGGTGGGCCCCACATCTGCTCGGTGCCACCATAAGGGCACACCTCTTGCAATTGACAGCCAGCTACGGGCAAACTAATGAATATCCTGACTGAATTCAGGTATGATATAAAGGGTATTGAGATGCCCAGCATTCCCATATGTTCAGTAACTGGAAACCAATACCAATTTTTACAACAGCATAGTGTAATAACTTAACAAGTGCATCTAATCAATGCTAGTAATAGTTCAATTTGTCATGGCCGATCATGATTTATGAATGACCGGCGAATATATAATTTGTGTGCATTCACTTCACAGATATTATGTGAAACATCAATTAAATAAGGAAGATCATCCAGGCAAAAGGGTCTTAAGATGCTACTAGACCACTGATCATTGTACATGCCGGAACGAATCACACCACTGTGCAGAGGCGTTTCTAACCAGCTCCTATTGGTACAGGATCAGTAATCCCACAAAGGCAGCTATATTAATCTCCTCCCCAAATGGTATTCTATTCTGGGCTGAGGTCTTCACGGCAGCCTCTGAGAAAGGTACGAGTTTAGCAGGAAACCATCATCTGGGTCATCTGGAACCCTTGTGCAGCTTGAATCCAAAAACCCTAGGCACGTAAGTTTGGACTGGCTTCGCAGGGTTTGCAGAAGGGTATGTCATCAAGTATAGATGTGGGAATGTTGTTCCAATATAAGCACCATCCATATCTGAGCAAAATGTCAAGAAGCAACAAAGAAAGCTGATTGCAAATCAAATAATAGGCATTCAAGTGGTGACGCATACAAGACCAAGTAACTTGGGCATGTTACTCACAGTAAGTCCATCCCTCTATAATTCATGTATCACCAACATTGAATATAAGTGAAAATAGCCTAAAGTGGATAACCAGTTCACTCGCTTCAGTTAGACTGGACGTGAAGCACTCAATCATGGGTTCATTGGCGCTATGTGGGTAATGGTAGAGCTAAAAAATGGGGGGGAAAAAAATCACAAAAAAAAAGGATTTCTTTGCAAAAAGAAAATTATGGAACTCTTCTTTTTTGGGAAACCATCATAACTTCTCTAGAAAGCCCCATAAGCTGTTTGCTGCATTCATATAAATCTATCATTTCTTACAGTATGTTGGAAATTCATCCTGATAGCCAATAGCCATACAGCTTGTCTCGTCAAGGACAGCCTAGACTTGGCCAACCAACCTCTTTTCTTGTCACTGATATTCATTGGAACTATTTTATATTATAATATAATGGAAAAACTTGATTTGTATTTCAATTAAAATGCACTTCCATATCAAATTCAAATTTTTTGGGACACAACCATACTAGACACTTGTAGACGCATAGTAGAACACTCTCAAGGATGAATTCCCTGTACTATAATTTACACAATTTAAAATTTCAAAGGAGGATCAGCCCCATCATCTAGCTAGGAGGAAACGGCTCCAAACACAAGTCTAATGGATGTGGGATTATACTGCCCGCATGAACAAGCATGCACTAGAAAAAAGGCAACCCAAACACAATGCATTTGTATAAATTATACAGCGCTTTTATATATATTACCTTTCAGGAGATTCATGATGCAGGACATAACACAAATAGTTGCATAATACTAAAAGTATACTGGGTGTGTGACACAACACCTACAGGAAAGATTTCATGCATGCAGGTTTTAATGGATTCATTGTGCAAGTCAATGACTGAAAAACCTGCAGTGATTTGGATGACCAAGCATCGCGTATTGCATCTGCATTGAGGTTCATCTTAATAGTGGCCAATCTGCAGATGACCAAGCCTTCCAACTCGTTCTTCTACAAACAAATTCAACCTGCTTTCTCTACAAACAAATTCATCATATTCTCTTTGGTGACCAAGAGTAGTTTGCCTATCAATAATGCAAAATTGGTCTCACTAATGGCTTTGGGGTCTGGAAGCTGGAGATAGTTGTCACACATCTTTGATTTGCAGACAATACTGTTATCAGTGTGGTGCTTCTCTTCTTCTTTCTTTTTTTTTTCTTTTTGAAAGATAACACCACTACCAGGGATTGAACCCTGGATAACTCACACACACGACAGTCTCTACCACCTCATCTAACGAGCAGAAGACTGGTGCTTCTCAACAAATTAAAAACCGTTAAGTAGTCTTCTGGATGCATGGAAAATAACAGTTAAGAATTTCTTGCTACGGAAAACAGAAATTTCCATGGTTTGGATCTTTAATTTCCATGAAAAGGGTCCACTTTAATAAAATCAAATCCAGTCCATCTACCCAGCTAGTGCATATGAAATCCACTGTGGGACCCACCATGAGGCATCTAAACCCTTTCATTGTCATCCCAACATCTCGTTTGCAGGCCCACTATCCTATTTATCTGCAAATGCATTCATTAGAATAACAGTGTATTTCATCCCAATATTATTAGTAACTGAAGAAGAGGCTAAAACTGTCCACGTGGATCTTGAACATGTTCACCCACATTGGGCACATTAGATTGGAATTCTCCTTCAAGGAAAAAAAAAACCAACAGAATTCATTTCACGTGCATCTAAACAGCCCCTAAAGGTATCTTGCACTGCTCCCAAGGAGTATCACGTCTTTGGGTAGAAGCGGGGAAAAGGCATTATGGCAGGGCAGGAAGGCAAATTAGATGGGATGTAAAAGAATACCTATTCTCTTATATGGGTCTTCCCTTGGGGGCAATCATAACGGGTACCTTTTTTTTTTTTTTTTTAGAAGCAACGGCAAAAATATATTAAAAAGAAAAGAGAGAAAACAAGCAAAAACAAGAAGAAAAACAGAACTACTGGGGTAGCAGAACTGGAAACAGAAAAACTAGCAGCCTAGGAAACAAAGGTCATAGCCTTTCAAATCTTTTACATTGGCAGCCCATTCAATCAACAGCCTTTTGGCTCTGGCACCAATCACTGAAGCAGAAGACGACCTATCATTAAAGCATCTGTCATTTCTTTCTAACCAGACCGACCACCAAATAGCCAAGATGGCCATTCTCCAAATGATTCTTCTGGGTTTTCCAAGCTTCCAGCCATGCCAAGAGGATAGTAAGTTATGGGCCGAGTCAGGGCTACACCAGGAAAGGTTGAACCGCTGGCTAAAATCGATCCAGATTTGACGGATGAAGGGGGCAATGCACTAGAAGATGGTCCACCGATTCCGCATCATTCATACAACAAAGGCAGACATTAACCAGCTGCATACCTCTTTTCCAGAGGTTGTCGGTAGTTAGGATTCTATTGCGGTCCACCAACCAAGCAAAACAAATGTATTGAGGGGGGGGGGGGGATATCTCCAAATGAAAGGAGAGGCAGAGATCGGAGGAGATGAGGAGAGGGCTAAAGATGAATATAGAGATCTGACCGTGAAGCAACCGGACTTATCAATCCTCCATATGAGCTTGTCAGGCTCGGAAATAAGCAGCGTGGACTTAGAGATGCAATCAAGTAAGTCCACGTACTCAGCGATCTCACTATCTGTGAGATTTCTAATGCTTCTAACATCCCAAACAATTTTGGCATCTGAATAAGTGTAGCAATCTGAAATGAAGATGTTCTTGATTGGAGCCAAGCAGAAAATGTTTGGGAACATAACGGGTACCTTTTGAAGAACAATGTAACAAATATCACCGATTTAAAAATCTCATGATATTTTTCGTAAGAAAATAACTAAGTGATAGTATAATGTGAATATCACGATGTCTTTAAAATCTTGACAGTTTTAAATTTTCCACGATTTTTTTAAAAGGAATTTTCCATGATTTAGTTGTGAAATTATCATGAATAATCACAATATTTTAATTGATTTTTGTTATTTCATCGTATACTTACACACTTAAAACTTTATAATCATTAATTACTTTATAATTATAATTATTATTATCATTTTTAACCTTCAGTAAGATTTTTCCAATTGTAACCCGAGAAAAACCTCAGATTCTGAAATATCCCAAGAAATTACCAAGAGAGTGATTTGTGACTATGTCTGGGGCCTTATGATCAAGGTATTGTGCAATGTATCAGCTGCTGCACCAGCTAGCTTGTTGGCCGATACAATACAAGGCGGTTCCATATCGGCCGACATGACCCTATACTGGGAATTATTGGTAAGATTCTAAAAATATGTATTCTTTGTTGTTTTGGACATGTATTTGACGTTGTAGCAGGCCACCTTTTGGAAAGAATGCTATTTTTTGGATATCGTCAACTTGACCTACTGAAAGTTGACCAAATACGCCCTAATCGGACAGAAATAAAGCATGATTTGCTGGATTAGGGCCCATTAAATATAAATAAATAAAATAAAGAAAGAAAAGAAAGGTGGAAAAAATGAAAGGGCGATGGTTTACCATTCTTCCAATATTTTCCAAGATGGTACACTCTGCTTTGGTTCATCAAATCCCACTCAAATTTCATGTTTTGATCCTCAAAATAGACCTAGATCTAGTTTCAAATTAGTTTTTAAAGTTTCCTTCATGATTGAAATGTATAAAGAAGTGAAAAGGTGAAAAGGTGAAAAAAAAATTGAAAATAAAATATTTTACAATGGGCCCTTTATGATTGCATCAACCTTTAAAGGCCAAAAGGCCCCTTAACAGTGCCAATACAGGCATCACCCACATCGGCCAATACAGCCCATTTATTCATGACAGACCAATTCACCACCATATCGTGTAATGGGGGCGACCCCCTCCTTACATAAAACCGTTCTTTAATACCATGCCTATGATAGAGAGTATGGTGATAAAGTTGGCTAGGTGGAAAGGAAAGTGCCACTATGGGCAGCAGGATGATTCTTCTTAAGTCAGTTCTCTCAAATCCTATGGCGTATTTTGGGTTTGAGATGCAATGGCAGTGGCTAGTAAAGTGGAGGATTTGCAATGTGATTTCCTTTTTAAAAGGGTGGGGAATTGTGCATAATCATCACCTCACAAACTAGAAGGATGATCTAAAAATGAAAAGACAAGCCCCCAGGTTGAAAATCAGCTAGGTTGGGGTGCAGGCTCTCTTGAGGCATTATCCAACATCGAGTCTTGGTTACCATGAGGAGGTGGCCTCAGAACTCTTGACAAAAAAGAAAAGACAAGGGTAGGGGTGGGACAAGTTTTGGAAAAGAATTCAGCTCTTTCATGTAAATGGTGGTGAAAGTACAGGGAAGATTCTAAGCCTTTATGGAGGGAGGTAAAGTTTTTAGCACAACAAATCCAACAGGGTTGATTTTCTGGTTTACCATCCAGAACTAGGTGTGGATCGGAAGTTTGAAAAGAGATTAGTAAGGTTGGAAGGTAATAACTAGTAGCGATCTTCTTGTAAAGTGGGCAGGATGTTCATTGAAGTTGTTAACTGTTACGAGAGTCTTTCCAGCCCTTGTACCTTTTATCCACTAGGAAAGATACTAAAGTGAAGGAGTGGTACAACTGTCTTGGGGATCTATGGCCTTGATGGATGATTAATTGATTAGCTACAAGAAACTCTTGGATATTTTAAGCAATCTTCATCAATACAGGATTAGAGGATAGGAAAACCTGGGAATGGACGTATAACGCTTTCTTCCAGGTTATGAGCTCCTCCAATGGGGTTCTCTCTCCTTTTACCAAAGTGGACGACTCGGATTCCACTTAATGTGTGAGCTTTCACCGAGGTTTCCAAGCAAATAAGATTCTTTTCTTTCAGATGACAGCAAAATTTATTAGAGATCAAAAAAAGGACATTACAAGGGAAACGGATAGCTCTTCCCTCTTATTTTTTTTTCTTTTTTTTTTTTTTTTTTTGTATTGAAACTATAAGGAAAATGGTGGATTACATGTTTCTCCATTGCAATTTCACTAGAGCCGTTTGGAAGCATTGTTGCCCAGTTAAAGGCTTCATGGGGGCCACCTCAATCCATCCTCTCTATGTTTAACACTGGCCCCTGGAATCGAAGGCATCTTGAGAGAGAATCATGGAGAGGTGGTGGTGGCTTCCTCCTGGCCCTATAGGGAGGTTGGGCACAACCTTGTAAAGCTGATTGTGCTTGGATAAGGGTTGTGAATCATTGCCTCTTCTTATTTCACGAAGTTCTTGATGAGAAAAGGTATCAGTAAATTATCCAGTGGATTTCGGGTGACCAACAGACTCACTAAAGAGACCACTTGATGTACACTTTGTAATATTTCCTTGTAACTGTTAAAAAGACGTTTACTATGAAAATCCAAATTAATTACTCAGTTCCTGGTTCCTATTGTCAGTTGTCCATATTAAAGTTTAAACAAACTAGATTACAAGACCTGAATATTTAGAACCTACAATCAGGGAAAACATAAACTTAGAATAATCTCTGTTTGAACCTTCCACTGCATGCATGTTTAAGTAACCTAAAAGTAAGCAAAATATCATCAAGTGGGCAATGTCAATGTTGAGACGGAAACATTGGCATGTCTTAAGCATCTATTGAAAATGTGCTAGTTTATCAGAAAAAGGAAAAAGGAGCGAAAGGAGGAAGAAAATGTGTAATTGGTTATGCCTACAATTTATAGTCATTTTTTTTTATGTCAATCCTATAGACAAAAGAAATTTCAATAGCAGAATAAAACACTAAATAGTCATTTTTTTTAATGTCAATCCGATAGACAAAAGAAATTTCAATAGCAGAATAAAACACTAAATAGAAGGATACTGCACTGGTATTTGCACCTTGGAATGTATATGTCTTCACATTTTGGACAGTAGATCTTTACAGAACCATTTCGAGGGATGTCAGACGAACCCACAGGCAAGCATGGCTGCCCTCCGCAAAATACTCGAGGGCATCTTCCGAAATCCACTCTCTTATACTTCTCATGCTGCAAACACAAATAATAATGATGATGATGATAATAATAATAAGAAGAAGAAGAAGAAGAACAAGAAGAAAAGTGGGGGGAAACAACAACAACAAAGAACTTTTTAACCTCATAACTGAGTATCTCAGGGGGTAGACAACATACCATTGCATTTAATCCTTTGCTGGTTATGATATACCGGGCATGTATAAGACCATATAACAACTCTGCTGCAGATTCAATTTCACTGTGTTCCTCACCATCCATCTCACCTAAAACAACAACCCACAAATGGAAAAGAGAGATTGATTTCTAGTTTAGAACTTCTCCAAGAACCAAGGCATGTCTGCAAACCATGGATTCCATGCCAAACAATGAAAAAGGAAAAAAAAGGTTCTCTTTTGATATGACAACTTGTGTTGTTCGGATAGCAAAGAAAAGGGTGGATTCCACCAAACAATCATTAAACTTTTCCATATTTTGGATTCTTGACACAAGAAACTAGGTAAATATTGTGAGAGGAACATTAGATTTCCGCTTGCAATCCAAACAAGAACTCAAAATTGGATTCCATGTTTCAATAATTCTCATGGAAATCATCATTGCCTAGTTTATTATTTTTTCCTTTCTTTTACCTTGGATTCCATGTTTCCAAACATGCCCTATAAGAGAATCTCAGGGCAAAGCTTACATGTGAGAAAAGGTGAGAATAGCTCTCACGACAAGGTGATGGAAGGGGCTAAACAAAGAAATGACTGGAATATGAAAGATGGCTGCTTCTTTCAACATCCCAAAAAATAAAAATAAATAAAATTGTTGAACAGTGTGATGAGCCTTTACATGCTAAGAGACCAAAAATATGCTTGCCAATGGAAAGACCAAAAATATCCTGGATTTCAACAAACATTGCAAATGCAATTTAATTGTGTGCCCAACCTTGTTAAAAAAAATAACATACAGGTAAGTTTTACTCATCCATGACATCATCATTAAAATTATATATATATTTTTTCATCATATGTAGATTAAATTTACAAAAGGCAGTAGCTCAGTTCATCCTCACTTGTTCAGGTCAATACAGGATATATGATTCAGAAAAGAGGAAACTGTACGAATCTATTGGAACAAAATGGAACACACAATGAAAGGAAGGGATGGATACGAAAAGCATACCACTCAAAGAGTCATTATCCAAGATCATATCCAGGGCATAATCATAATAGGGAACCAGTGCTTGAAGTCCACACAAATTAAAATCATCCTGTATATAATCCTCATCAACTTCACAAAGGAGCTCATTTCCTCTCAACCCACAAAACCAGGAGATCCACGATGAATCATCTCCTTCAGAACTGCTAAGATCTGTTTCCTCGCTTCCTGTATCTGAGATTTCTTTGAAGATGAAAAGAGAACCAATAAAACAAAGGTTAAAAATTAGGACGACAACATAAATAAATTGATAGTGAAACCCCAAGGTTTAAAATCTGTGTATTGGATACCATGTCATTCCCTGCCAATACGGGCTCATATCACCCCGTATCGCCCTCATCGGGCTGTTTCCACTAGATACGGACCAATATAGCCGTACTGTTCATGGACAATACTGGTACCAGTTTTGGATGATACTTTAAACTTTCACAGAAACATAACAACCCTAAGAAGACCAAGGTTGACAAAAATATTTTGAGCTTTGGTATAGAAAGAAAACTAGAAATTTCCACCTAATTTTTTATCTTCTTGATAGGTGAGATGGGCATGAACCACAGACCTCAATGTTCCAACCACTCTATCTTCCATTGAGCTACAGGTTCGAGCCCAGAAAATTCCACACTATTTATAAGGTGAAAAAGAAGAATATAATATTTTAAAAAAATAAAACCCATCCAAAGACCAATGTCCACAACACTGACAGAAGAATAAACAACATGCACACTTCCAAAAATTGGAAACCCCATCTTACAAAAACCAAGTTTTAAAAGTGTTGTTGGTACTTTTTTTTCCCCTTTTGAAAGAAAACTACATTTATCCTTCAAAAAGAAAACTAAATTTATCAACGAAAGAAATGCTACACCTTAGGGGAGAGGAAGTGAAAATCCGAGAGCAAGTAACATTCTCATCACTCCCTCTTTCGCAAGGGGATCAACAATCCCACTTCATCCCTTGACACATTCGAAACAATTTATATTTAAGTGAGAAGCAAGAGCTCTAATCTCAGAAATGACAAATGATAATTTCCACATACACAGCTCCAAAGATAAGCCCATTTAACAACATTGTGATTTGTCCTAATCTTATCAGTTTACATATCATCATATCAGCAATAGATTGTGTTATGATCTTATTAAGAAAATTCTAAGCATGAAACAATTATCAAATAATGTATTAATGATGTGATTGAAACTAACAATTTGTCAAACTAAAATTTGTGGCAATATCCAAGATGCTTTGCCATAGATCAGCCTACTTAATTCCCATTTTCATTTTGCTACAAACCATACTCCTTTTGGTCTGACAGTAGTACACAGGTGTGCCTTGGGAGTCAACTTGGGTGCCTAAGTTTATTACTTGATACAATGTGTGACATGGTTTTAAATATTGGCTACAATATGGCTGTGTCATAACCACATTGGCAACCCCCAATACATGAGGAGTTGAACAGGTTCATTAAGGAAAAAATGGGCCATATCCGCTTCATAATACGGGCTGATATGGCCATTATTGGCACCAATACAAGGCTGTTATACAGGTATGACTGTGTCGTAACCACATTGGCCACCCGCGATGCATGATAAGGAGTTGAACGGGTTCGTTAAGGAAAAAATAGGCGATATCGGCTTGCCAATACAGGCTGATATGCCCTTTATCGGCACCAATACAAGGCCCCACTTTGATTTTATTTTTTTCCAAAATTTCTCTTGTTTTTTCACTTATTTCTCCATTTCAACCATGAATTAAGCTTGGAAAGTAATTTTTGACTAGATTTAGACCTCTTTTAAGGATAAAACACAAGATTTGATGGGCTTCATGGATCAAAGTGACCATTTTGGGAAATACACCAGAAGAGAATAGGTAGACCATCATTTTTTTCCATTCTTTCATCTTCTTTTCATTGTATTCATATGTAGTGGGCCCTAATCCACCAAATCATGCTTGATTTGGTTTCAATTACGACTTGTTGGGTTGACTTTCAGCAGTTCTAGCTGACAGACAGTGTTCTTATCAAAGAATGGTCTGATACACCATTGAATATATGTCAAAAACACCAAAAAATTGCTAAATTCTGATGTTTTACATTCTTTGCCTATTTTCCTTTTTATTCGAAACTTTACTGTGCCAAAAAAAAAAAAAAAAAACTCTGCCCATACAAGCCTGTATCTGCTAATATGGTTTGATACAGTATCATATCAAATAGTTTTTTGTGCCCAGCTGAGAACCCACCAATACTGTTAATCAAAACCTTATGTTCGCGCCTCGTGCTCAGTGGTATGTCTAGCAACTACCACTCCATGACCCTCTGGCATGTGCACATATGTATTGGTTAGGCTAGGGATTAGCAATAGGAATGTTGTTAAAGTGAGCCTCTCCCATCACCAGTTCCAAAGCCTGTGAAAAAGGGGAAGGTTGATGTTTGATAGGCAGCCAACCATGTGTCAATCTAGAACTTAAAAACCGACACCAAATTGCTTTGAGAAAGGCTATGATGATGAATTTAGGAAGGCATTTGAAGTGAAATGAGCAATGAAAGATGACTACTTTTAACCCCCAAGGACTAACTTATCAATAACAACACCTGAATACCACACAATTTCTTATGGGCAGATTAATCATCTGTATAATCATGGGGTTTTCAAAACCAAGTCTAGATTTTCTTTTCCAAAAACCTTTTGACGCTGGTTTCGATGGTACATCATTAATATGCATCTGCTAAAAGATCAGCTACACCTAATAGTAAAGGATTGGAGGAGTGGAATAGAACACATATACCAACTGGTTACAATCCCAGATGGGAATAATGGAAGCGTACGGATCAATTCCCAAAAATAAAACTATAAAATAACTAAAAAGGGAAGAGAGGGAGGAGGGGAGGGAGACTTTCAGTACCTGGCGGAGATTGTGCGTTGAGCTTTGCCTCCTTGCTCTTCAGTGCCGAAGCAGAGGAGCTATCGGACCGCTTCTTTGTGGCGGCGTTCGATCGAGGATCAACGGGCGTGATCGATGAGGTGTTCTTCAATGGTTTAGAATTAGAATCCCATAGAGGGTTAGGGTTGGGGTTAGGGTTAGGGTTAGGGTTAGGATTAGGGTTAGATCTGGTGGGTATGCCTCGAGACGAAGCTCCATTTTTCAACATTGCTATTAATGCGAAGATAGCACTCTCTCTCCTGCTCTCTCTTCGTTAAACTACCAAATCCATGCCTCCAAAATCCCAAATCCCTCGATCGAGAGAGAGAGAGAGAGAGAGAGAGAGAGAGAGCGCGCCCTGGCTTCGTTTTTCAGTTTTTTTTATTTTTATTTTATCGTCTTTATTTTACATTTGTTGGTTTCCTCTTACTAGTGGAATCCATCAACCAAACGACGCTCTCTCCGTCGTTTTGTCCGTACGTTGGGAAACTTTTAAAACAGTGGTATGGCAATACAATACGTCAGAGTGGTACTTCAGTACCGGGCACGGATTAGGTACTACCCCCACCTGTTCGGAGCTCGGGACAGGCGGAGGCTCTGATGGCCACTTAGGGGCCACCGTGATTTATAAAATTTATCCGCACCGTCCATTCATTTTTTCATATTATTTTAGAAAAACTATCCTAAAAATATAGAATATCAAAGTCCCGTAAGGGCAACACGGGGGTAATTAAATTCCTACCATAGAAAAATTCTTAGAGACTACGGAAGTTTTAGATCAAGATTATATTTGTTTTTTCACTTCATCCAGGTGTATATGACCATATAAAGGGGTTGGATGGAAAATAAACGACACAGTGGGCCCTAGGAAGGTTTCAACGGTGGACATCCTTGGCACTGTTTCTTCCTATAGTGTGGTCGATTTGAGCTTGGATCTGCCCTATTTTTGGTCCAATACTTTAGAATGATATGAAAAGAGGGATGGACGGTGTGGATAAGATTCATACATCACTGTTGCCCCTCAGTGGCCCTCGGAGCCTCTACCTATCCCGAGCTACAAACAGGCGAGGGTAGTACCTGATCCGCGCCCTTCAGTACCACGCGTCGGATTGGGACTCGGATTCGGTACTGACCCTTTTCAGTACCGGGCTCCCCGTTAATATATGTTTTTATCACACCGTCCATTTTTCTGGATCATTTTAGGGCATTTCACATAACATGAGGAGGCAGATCCAAAGCTAAGAAGCCTACCGTTTTGGATCGAGATGATTTTTGTGTTTTACCATCATCATGATAAAGTCACAGGTTGGATGGCAATTGGCAATAAACATCGGGGTGGGAGTCTTCAAAAGCCTATGTGATGTGGTCCACTCATGGAACAAGAGGTGAATGAGCGATTAAAAGTTTTTCTTAGGCCATAAGAGTTTTGGATCGAGCTGATTTTGTCTTTGTTTTTATGTGTACGTCTTGTTGGCCTTACCAATGGATTGGATTGTAAATAAACATTATGAAATGCTTAATGTGGTTATTGGGAAATTTTTAATGATGGACGTTCAATCACCACCATTTCCTGTGATGTGGTCACCTTATTCCGCTTCAGGATGAACAACTAATATCGTATGCAGATTGGGTACTACGTGTCTCCGACAGGCCACCGTGTTGTATGGGCTTTATCCCGAGCGTATGTACACTTTTCGATATTACAGTACAAGCCCAAAAATGAGACACTTCCAAAGCTCAAGTGGACCACATAGTATATTAAATACTTGTTGATAATTTTTCGAATGTTACATAAGTTTTGGTTTTCCTTTCATCCAACCCAGGTTAATGTGACCTCATGAACAGGGTGGATGGCGATTAACCATCATGGTTGGCTTTTCAATAGCCGCACTGCTTCTTGGTTTTACCCGAGCCTGCCTCATTTTTGGGCTATATGATAAAATGGATGGACAGTGCGGATAAAAATCATACATCATCGTGAACCCTTAGAGACACAGTTCGTTCAGGTCGCAATATGAGTATAGGAAATATCAGGTCCTTTTTAAGTTGAATCGACCCATACGTAGAATACAAGATGAAAGATTTATATTGCCCTATCAAGAGCATTTTTTAAGGCATAGCCCATCCGTAGTGGGACAGAAAAGACCATCCAGATGGAACCATGGCCCCACCTCGCAGAATAGAAACACGTGATTGCTGTGGAAAGATGCGGACCAGAATTCGTAATGCGTGTCCAATCAATGAACCTTTATCCGGGAAGCGGATTGGCTGGTGCACCACACACCACCCGCCTGGCTAGTGTGTTGATATCACCAAGTTGCATGAGTACCATCACGAGTATATGTTATATCCGGACCGTCCTTTCATTCTGCGAGCTCTTCGCAGGGCTTTAAACTAATAGGGGCAAATCCACTACTCAAGTAAACCATGCTACGGATGACTTATGACTTTTGCATTCAATGCAACTTATATTTAATGCTTTGTTCGTTTAATGCAACCCAAGTTTATCATTTGGTGTGGTCCACTTGATCATTGTATCTGCCAATTTCTATGTCGCATACCTTTAATTGATCCGAGAGAAGGGGTGGACAAGAGACGAACAAGGTAGAAAAACATATACATCACAGCGGGCCGTCCACCACTAGTTTGTGGCCAGAGACGGGTAAGATAAGACACAATTAGGGGTGTACATCGAGTCGAATCGAGTTGTGCTGGCCTTAGCTTGACTCAGCTTGACTCGGCTCGGCCACTAGTTGACTCCAACTCAAAAGTCGGCTCGACTCGACTCGGCTCGGCTCGGCTCGGTCAGCAACTTGGGCCAGCTCGAGCCAAGTTCGCCTATGCAACATTTTCACCAAAAAAATGGACTACACCTTCTAAATCCCAATGTATGTGA
Source organism: Magnolia sinica (assembly GCF_029962835.1). Taxonomy (NCBI): domain Eukaryota; kingdom Viridiplantae; phylum Streptophyta; class Magnoliopsida; order Magnoliales; family Magnoliaceae; genus Magnolia; species Magnolia sinica. Next base: position 820,407 of record NC_080575.1, on the reverse strand, counting down.
AATAACAACAATAGTTTTACAAGTACTTTATCAAACACCTTATAAGCAATATAAAAATTAAGAAAAAAATGGATATTCATTTCATATACATACATTCCTTGCCACCGGCCACACTTAGTTAAGTCATTTCATTGAATGCTTACTGAGCAACATCAATATTAAAGTAATCAAGTCATTGTACTAGTTCGATCTGAGTTCGATTTGAGCTGGGTTCGATCCAAGTCGAGTCAAGCTAGGGCTAACTTGAACTCATTTTTGAGCTCAAAAAATCAGCTCAACTCGACTCGAACTCAGCTTCAAACCAAGTCAAATCGAGCTTTTTCGAGTCGAGTCGAGCCAAGCGAGCTAACCGATCTAGCTTGGTTCGTGTACACCCCTAGGTATCACACAATCCGCGTCCATGAATATAAGTACACCAGTACAAGTGCATTCACATCTTTCCCGTGCCAACATGAGGCACGTACGAAAGATCCAAGACGGCCATCAGGCAGGCCTTACTGCTTAAATGCTTGGTACAAAAGAATTTACTATGATGATCTCATAGGCCTAATTCTTCAGGAACACCTTTCCTAGTGAATGAGGTATCATTTCGCGACCCACTTGATCGGACGGCCAAGGTTCATCAAACCTCGCAAATTGATGGGGCCCACCTTGTGCTGTGCTCAGATCAGATGTTTGCATTGACTCGGCCAGTCAACCCCGCAATGTTTTTTTTTTAAAACCTTGAAATCGTAATTCTATTTGTAAATATTGAAGCAGACAGGCGTGCAGTAGGAAATGAGTTAGAACGGCAAAGATTCCACAGCGCATTAAGTTATTGTCTTTGTAGGCGGGGACCGGATTAGGTGCGGCTCCGGCCTCACCCAAGACGGTGTGACCCTTTCTATGGGCCCCACCTTGATGCATTTGTTCTATATCCACACCGTCTATCCGTTTCTATAGATCATTTTAGGGCATGGACCCAAAAATGAATCAGATCCAAACCTCAGGCATACCATAACATAGCAAAAAGTAATTATCAACCGTTAAAAACTTATTAGGAGCACAAAGTTTTTGATCAAGTTGATATTTGGTTTTTTTTTTCATTTATCCATGTTTATGTGGTCTTATCAATAAATTGGTTAGCAAATAAACATTAAGGAAATATTACAGTTTTCCCTAGGAAGTTTTTAATGGTGGAGAGTTCAATCACTACTGTTTCCTATAGTATGGTCCACCTGAGATTTGGACCTGCTTCATTTTTGGCACCATGTCCTGAAATGATCTGTAAAAACGGGTGGACGGCATGGATATAGCATACATACATCAAGGTCGGCCCCATGGTAAGGGCAGCACCATCTTGGGTGAGGCTGGGCCACACCTAATCCTCTCCCATGTAGCCCTCATCAATGAGCCAGATTGTTCCATCAGGCCACACCATGGGCCCATGGTCTGGAGTAGGGTCTGATTTTCAACGGATCGTGATCAGCGACCGCACAGATGGTAGGCCCATTACTAGTGGACAAAAGAATCAATAGACAGATACAGACACATGCAGGCGTCTTATACTAATTAGTGATGTAATCGAAGGAAGAACAAGCTCTAGTAAGCTTAGTATACACCGTATCCTAATCATTATGGACGTTTTAGGCCATCAGACATTCCTGCCTAAAAACAACGCGTGTTGATTTTCATTTAGGTTGGCTGTTCTACCTGCTTACAGAGGTGCATGTTGAGGGTAACAGACTTTCCCTTGATTACATCTACAGTACTTACTCTCTTTTATCGTCCTTTAGCCAACATACAGTCCACAAGGGTGGCGTTGGGCCCACAGACCCACGAACAGCCGAAAGCAGCTGACGCCAGACTTTCTGGCCGATGGATTGCGTGGCCTCATTTTTTTAGAATAATCAATTAGACTAACCACAGAAAACAAATCATGAGGTAAGATACAAGATAAGGACATAGTGTCTGAGTGCATCGGAACCTCACCATGCACATAGCTGCATTTGGATTCGACGGCATCCACATTACCCACCCGGACCGTCCATCCATTAGGTTCAGTCCGCTCTTTGGAGGCCGCCTTTAAAAAATCATGCTAATCGGAACATGGATTGCATCCTGCTCAAGGGCTACTTGGCTGCAACCCCAGAATCAGCGATATGGGTGGGATCCTGACCGTGAGGCGTACCTCCGTGCCGTCCATCTGTTTTGCCAGTTTATTTTAATGCACGGTCCCAGAAATGAAGCAGATAGAAATTTTTGGTAGGCCGCACCACATGTAAAAGTGATTTTTGACCATTAAAAACCTTTTGTAGAACACAAAAGTTTTGGACCAGCTGTTTGTTTATTATTATTATTATTAGTCACTTCATACAGGACTGTTTTACCTTATCAACAGATTGGAATGTCAACAAACATTAAGTGGAGCCTAGGAATTTATTAATGGTGGCCGTTCAACGAACGCTGTTTCCTATGATATTGTCCACCTGAAATTTGTATCTCAGCAAGGATATACAATGCATGGATCAATGTCGGATGTGGGGTCCTACGGTCAGGGTCCCACACCCACGACGCTGGTTCCCGGGTCGCAGCAAGTAGAGCTCATGCTGCCCCTGGCAGGAACTAGGGGCTGTGGGGCCCACCGTGATGTGTATGTTTTATCCACACCGTCCATCATTTTGCCAGATCATCTTAAGGCATGAGCCCAAAGGGGCCTAGGATCCAAGGCTCAAGTGGACCACACCACACCACAGGAAGCATTGATGATAATAACACCAATTGTTGAAATGTCGCCAAACTTGTTCAAGAGTTTACGTAAACCTGCGTGAAGGGAAAACACAAATATCAGCTAGATCAAAACTTCTGCAGCTCCAAAGAAGTTTATAATGGTGAGCATTCAATCCCACCGTGTGGTCCACTTGAGCCTTGGATCTGTCTTATTTTTCATCTCATACCCTGAAATGATATGGCAAATTTGATGGATTGCGTGGATGAAACACAAACATCATGGATAACCCCTAACAGGACCAACCCGCATCCTACTAATCATATGGTCCAACCTGTCCGCTGTGTTCGGGAGCATGAGATTGATGGAATTTAAGAGTAGACTAGATCAACCGGACACGGGCAATGTGTATGCCAATAAGTCCACATGCAAACGTGTAGATGGGAAGGTTTCCGTATACAGCCCCTACATCACGTCTCTTACTATCAAGTTATTTATATAATACCCGACGAAGCTGAATTATGGGTAGGGCTGTACGCCAACCTAGTTAGCTCGGTTAGCTCGCTCGACTTGACTTGAAAAAGCTCGATTCAACTCGGTTTGAAACTGAGTTTCGGCCGAGTCAAGCTGATTTTTTTAGCTTGAAAAAATTTCGAACCAAGTTCAAGCTTACCCAAGCTCGACTGGGATCGATCCCTAGCTCGAATCGGACTTTGATCATACTAGTTTGGCGACTAGATTACTTTGATACTCATGTTGCTCACCAAGTGTTCGATGAAATGATTCAACGAAGTGTCAGCTGGTGGCAAGGTAGGTATGTATATGAAACAGCTACCTTTTTTCTTCTTGATTTAGGTGTTGCCTACAAGGTGTTTGAAGAAATACCTGTAAAACCATACAGTGAGAATATGAAGGTGCAGTTTATATGTTTGTGAAAACACTGCACAGGCGAACTTGGCTCAATCTTGGCTCGAACTGGCCCGAGCTGCTGACCAAACCGAGCTGAGCTGGCCAATCAGGCTCGAGGACTGAGCCGAGCCGAGTTCAAGCTAGGGTCAGCTAGTGGATGAGCCGAGTCAAGCTGTGCCAAGCTCGACTTGGTTTGACTCGTGTACACCTCTAATTATGGGTTAATTTTGCATCAATTGCAAAATGTTACAACATGTTAGATCAGTGAGGTTGTCGGTTGATCTGGACCAACCAATTGGAAGGCCCACTCACAGATGAGCCGTTCATCAAAATCTTTAACAATCGATTGTTTTCAACCTTTTTTTTTTCTAGACCATTGCTCCAAACAAGTTGACCATCCAAAGACGAGAGATAGTCAATAGTTATGTCCATCTAACCATGAGTGATCCAAACAGAAATCTGCAACCATTCCAAAAGATGGCCCAAGAATTTGATAGTCCAGATCCATGTCACATTGGCACAAAAAAAAGGTCAGTTATATTTGTATCATTCACTAAACACTAGTAGTTGCCAACGAAGAGATACCTGTCCACATATTGGAGTGTATACAACATGGAATGAACAATAAATATCCCAAATGCTTATGGCTTCCCATGCAAAAATGTAATTTCTCCAAATTCTTATTACAAAACTACCTCCTAATCTGTACCATATGTATAATTTGAATTGTAAGGCCAAATGTTTTCCAAAAAAAGGAACTTTGATAGACGGCTATGAAGACTCAGCGACTCAGGCACTCACCTGAGTTGGGGGTGATTTGGTCTGACTTGTCTTGTTGAGTTCGAGGTAAATCATGTAGGTGACTCGTTGACTCAAAACAGATTGGGTCCAAGTCAATTCGGACAAGATTCGCACGTGACTCATCTGGGTCTTAAAACCATTCTACTCTGGCAAAGTATGATGGACGATGTGCAAGTGCTAATGAATTGTTCACATGGCATCTAATGAACACAAACCAAACTGTATAAATCATGGCCCAGATTTAGAGGACTCTTAAACCAAAAAATAAATTGATTTTTCCCTATATGGATGAGTGGGGAATATTTAATGGACTATCAAAATGTAAACAATCAATGGTCCAAATTAACCAACCAAATGCTTACGAATGACATATTATGACCATTAAATTAACTCGAATTGGACGAATTGGATGATGACCTATCTAAAGTATATCCACCACTTGGACCTTCCAAGTAGATCCAAGTGTTTTTTTTCTCCTCTCATTGATAAGAAGCATCTAGTGAAAGCTAGAGCCATTTAGATGAGTTTCAAAGGCATGACCATCCCTTATTCCTCTTCCCTTTCCCGTCATCGTGCCACACTCCAAAAGACCCTATTTGGACAAGATATGGTAGCACCAGATTTGGTGATGTAGATGTAGCCATGTTGCAGGCATGAAATCTCCACGACGTGTGTTAAATATGCTAATGACAACTCATTAATGATCAGGTTCTCAAGGAGTCGTGGTGCTTGGATAACTTTTGGATAAGAGCAGTGAACCATCAAGATTACGTCAGCATCGAGGCATGATCGATAACTACTTTACAACTGGCAATAAGTCTATAAACAACAAAGAAGAATGCAAAGCAAAACACGAACGATTAAAAACAACCACTACTTTACAACTGGCAATAAGTCTATAAACAGCAAAGAAGAATGCAAAGCAAATGATCCAGAAAAATCAACAATCAATCAAACCAAATCCAAACAGCTAAACTCTGGTACCTTGAGACATTTATCATCTCTACCACTCATTAGCGTAAAAACTCTTAGCTTCTATGAGTAGTTCAATCCACCGCTACTTTATGCTGGACTGACTTACTAGTTATCAGTAACTGTAGTTCCTTTCCATCTGCGCCTGCGAGCCAAATTTAAAATAAGACTATAGTTTATAGAATTGTCTACCTACACTCATACGATGGGTCGACAAGTAGTTTGTAATCTTGGCAATTGCCCATTCCTTTTTCACTAGCATATTGCTCCCAACCAAGACAGTGATCTCGTGTTTTAGTGATAAGTTCTACTTGTCCACCTTCGCCTCCAATTTCCGCTCAACCAAACACTTGTTGCGCCTTCAAACCCCTTGTTTCATAAGGCCCAAAATAAAAAAAAGCCTGATTGGAGGAAGAATCCCATGCTCCACAAACCGTCTGACAAGCGCACTCAACAGTTGACAAAATGACCATTGGCTAGCCGACGCGCCACTCTATTTCAACGCTAGCGCTCAGTTTGAATCGGATAGCAAATCAGTTCTAACACGCCCGCAAATCACACACACATGCCACGTAACCAAATTCTAGACCAACAGGTCTTACGGCTATCCTAGTTAGATGATGTTAACCACCTAATGGCGGCCATCGAATGATGGTTAAAACAAATGGCCTGCAATCCAAATTCAACTTTCAATCAGATGGTTAAGTTTATTTGATGATGCTAACCATCTAATTGGTGGCCATTGAATGATGGTTAAAACAAATGGCCAGCAATCCAAATTCAACATTCAATCAGATGGCTAAGATCATCTGATTTTCAGACTTATCCTTCCACAACGGGCCTGAAATGTGCATTTTATATTGATATATTGGATGCCGCATGTGCACTAGATGAACAATCACCATTTACCAAACGGTGACAAGCACACCACGGTCCAGCCTACGGAATTAGGCATCGCTTCTAAGGGTTTAAAAGAAGCCCTCATTACATCCCTTGTTTTGCTTGTGAGCGGGTGATACCACCTTACATACCATTACATGGGGGTGGCCCGGAAATCCTCCAGGCCCTGGCCTGGCTGGGCTTCAGTATTCCTTGACCGTGGGGCCCACCATGATGTATGCAATTTACATCCACCCCATCCATCCATTTTGACAGCTCATTTTATGGCATGATCCCAAAAAATAAAGCAGATCCAAATCTTAGGTGGACTACCACAGGAAACAGCAGTTATTGAATACCAACCATTAAAAAATTTCTTGGGGGCCACCAGAATGTTTATTTGCCATCCAACCTGTTGATAAGGTCACAAAGACCTGGATGATGGGTCCACACAAAATCAACTTGATCCAAAACTTGTGGCCCAAAAGTTATTAATGGTCAACACCACTGTTTCTTGTGCTGTGGTCCACCTGAGATTTGGATCTACTTCATTTTGTGGATCATGCCCTAAAATTAGATGTCAAAGAAATTTTTGGGATATTCCATCTATTCCTTTTGTAGATGGATGACATATGATGATTGGACCAGAATAGGGCCTATTCCATATATACTAATCAAGGCACAAAATATCATTATGGTTGATATCAGTCCTCAAGAGAAACAATAGTCTGCTTATATTTCGAACCACAATACTAATTAACCATTATGGCACTTCATAACTCATTTTATACAATTAAAGTATAAAGGTCGGATCCTCAATGAAATAAATAATTTCATGTTTGATTACTGAAGATGGAATTTCTCAATTTGGTTGCATGATATCCTCAAAATTTGGTCACCTAGCCATCTAAACCATCCATCAGATATCCCCAACTATGTAGATGTCTGTGTATGAAACGCAAACTGGTCCATTCATCAGATGGTGCATAGTTCATAAAAGGAATGTACAGCTGAAAACAACATAACCAAAATTTCATAGTTAACTCATATAATCCTCTGGTTTCATGAACAAAACACCCAGAGTGTGGCGCACATGATATAACCTCAGATTGCGCAAGCATGTGGGCCACAGTAGGTATGCTCTGCAAAGTGCACTTTCAGGACTCAACAGTAATCTGACCCAAAAGATGAAACTCTCTTTTAATGTAGTATACATAAAGATGATCAAATGGAAATATTTAAGCCAAAAAAATATATATATACCAGTAAAATTTCCAAATCCATCAAAATAAGGGGAGGCAATGTAAAATCCAACTCAGGCACACTAGCTATCTGAACTATGCATACTTTTATGCCTAAACAGATGCACTAAGGTGTACTCATAAAAATAAAAAATAAAAACAGGCAAACCTTTAGAAAAGATCAAATTCTGTGTACATGACAAGCAAGGTTTAAAAGTTGATACCTCATTATATTGCCATGGCAAGCAACAATGCAGAACCCTGTAAGAGAGGAAATATTAGGCAAGATAAACAAAGCTTCTATTTTGAATAGGAAATTTATATTTCCACCTAATTTTGTTGGAAACATGCTGCTGTTATTTATACTAAGGGCCTGTTTGGATAAATGGAAAGCATGGGAAAGGAAATAGTGTATCTTAGAAAACCTTATTTCCAAGAAACCGGGGGAAAGGAAACATGGTTTTTCCTTGTTTGTTTTTCAAGGAGACTTTCTTATAAATTTAGGATCTATTTTCAAATTTGTTGTTTGGCAAAATAAAAAATTTCTAGTAAAAAAAAAGAAAAGAAGTAGGTAGTCACTAGCATGTGTCAAATTAGCACGCATTACATGTGGGATACTTGTAGATGGATAGTGGCACATGTAGCTTATGCTGCATATGTGGGCTCTTGAAGCTAAATTGTGGCACACGTGATACATGTGAGGTGCTTGAAGCTGGACGGTGGCACATGAGGCAAAAGACACGCATCGGCACATTTGACATGCGGGCACTTGACGCTAGATGGCAACACTTATGCACATCGGCACCATGGGCACATGAGGCATATTTGGAGAGATTGGAGACGGACGATGGCACGTGTGGCACATAGGCGCATGTGCATGTGGAGTGCTTTACACGTGGGGTGCAAGAGGATAAGAATGGTGGTACATGGGGCACATTAGCACATGTGGGATGCTTTACACATGTGGGCCACGAAAGAAGATGAATGGTGATGTGTGGCATAGTGGCACATGTAGATGGACAATGGCTCATTTGGCACATGTGGCATATGTGAGGCGATTGAAGATGGAAGGTGACACATTTGGACTTAAAACCCTTGAGAAATCATTTTCCTTCCATCATAGGAAAATGCCTTTCTTGGGGGTGGAGGTGGGAAAATAAATTTGCTTGTTTACCAACAAAGAAAGTGGGAAATGATGTTTCCCACAAATTCCTGCGAAGAATGCCTCGACAAACAATGGAGAGTGAGTTTCATGATAAACAATGTTTCCTTTCCTTTAAGATGGAAGTAGAATATAAGGGTGTAGCCATCCAAAAATGTGGGTGCAGATAGTGGCTCCCTTTTCTTTATTGCACTACAAACAAGCAAACATCTGCCATTTCTTTTGACTTTTTCTTTTTTAAAGATTGGAAAGAGAAACATCAGCCATGATTTACCCGATATAATCCACGATCAAACATGCAAAAGAAACTAAAGTTTCTTTTTTACAAATCAAAGCTAAAATTTATTAAAACAAAGGCAAAGAGTACAAAAAGGGCAATCCATCAAGGGAATGGATTAGAATCCTTATACAAAGAACAGATCTAAGGACATTCATTTGCAAGAGAACACAATTCAATTTGCCACTCTGGGAATCTGAACAAAATTGACGTTCATAGCAGTTTGCCTCTCTGGGAACCTAACACAGTCATAGCACGAATTCACATTTTTAAGGTATTCAAGATAAAACACAGTTTCCATGGGTACTTGCATTTCCATGAAACCCATGCAATTGCCAAGGAAGCCTCTCCCTCAACAGTTAGTGAACCTACTAAGCAGATCGTGAAAATATACAGCCCAACTTTTATAGTCAACAGCTCCACACAGATTGAATTGCCAACAATGCCAAATAAGTTTGAGACTTCATGTGGAAATATCTAAACTATATTACTTTTTTGAAAGAGCTTTAAAAATATTATCAGCAATCGACTGTTGCTTAATAGTGAAATTCGTAAACCTTTCAAAATAGTGTTTGCTTTAATAACAACCTCTCTACTTGTACACAGCCAACCATCTCTGTTGGCACCTTCCCGACCTCCACTTCAATATTTCACTTGCCTTCTCCTATCGAGTTTTCATCTCTAAATAACACCAATCATTCCCCTTTAATTCCACCATGTGATTCTTGGAACTTCTACCCTAGCATCCTCCTTTACATCTTTTAATGGGACACGTCTAAGACCGCTAGCTGATGCAGCATAGTTGGGGGCTCACCTAGTTAGGACTGGCAATGGGCCCGGCCTCAGTCCAGCAAAATCGCAATTTTGAATAGGCCCAGCCTAACCAGTTCAAAATCCAGGCCTACGCCAAAGATAACTTTATGATCCTTGCACTATGAGTGTTTCCCTCCAAACCAAGAAATGGTCAATCAATGATGAGGATGGTCCACTCTTAAAGTCAACATAAATCATCTCTCTTTTTTAAAGCAGGCATTTAATGTTGTTAATTCATATGCCATTGCAAACTCAAGTATTGCCTCTCCTTACTCATTACTTTCCCCACACCCATGCTCCCCAGGCCTAGGTGCCCTCTCATACCCCCCACCATCATTTCTTCTTGTCCCTTTCGAGCAATCCTTATGTTAGCCCATAAAACAGTCCCAGAAATTGTTTTTTAATACTTTCTTCTTGTCCTGACTCCTGTCTGAGGTGCTTATACACTAGCAAATTATTTCCTCACCCAAAATTTAGTATAATTGACACTAGTCTTTTGCCCATTCTTTTAACCTCCATTGTTCTACCATTCAAACCTTACCTATAGCTATCCCTTCCATATTTTGGCATCATACTTCCCCACGTACGACAATTGTTGCCATCTCCAATGTCTTTGGATTTTGCCCCCATTCACTGTGTCTCATCTCTCATGCAAAAATGATATATTAACCCACGTTTTTATCATATCCACCAACTCTTTTTCATTGTATCCCCAACCCCAAAATCTGGCCTAATCTTCAAAGAATAAAAAATAAATTAAAAATTAAAACACTCATGCTCTTTCCTTACAAAATCCCCACGTTCCATGCAACAAGTTTTCCTAATCAGAACTTGCTTCTTTACCTGCTCTGTCCCATCTGAACCCTTGCACACTTTTCACCACAGCAAGGCATTGACGTAGTGTGTGTATGTACATACATAAATCCATCCATGCATGCATATATGTATTTGCACTCCAGCTTACTCAAGAATGGGACGGCACTGGTCCATCAGAAGCTCATTCTGATTATGGACCAGTACATTGGAATCCAGAAGCACCACCAACAATGCTACCTTGTTTGCTTAAGGTGGTGCGTTAAGCCACAACCCTGTTGTGTTGCGCCAGAAGCCAACTTCAGCGTGTCAGCTTAGTCATTTTCATCAATCCATGTCACTTAGTGTCTAGCTTCCTACCTGGTAGGCAGTTCCCCCTATATCAGTGAAAAAGGGATAAGTTAATTGATTCACATAGGGGTGTTAATGGGCCAGGATATGACTGGGCTGTGGTTGGCCCTGGCCTAGAGACTTGGGCTGCACTAGGAATGGACCTGGACTGAGCTAGATCAGGGTTGGATCAAGGCCAACCTACAAGTTAGAGATAAGTTACATATATGCTACATGTACAATTAATTTACAATTGGCAAGTGTGTGTTCATGAATCACCATGCTCTTCCAGATTATCAAGGTTTTTCTATGGCACACCCATGTCAAATAAGATCCTTCATCAGCCAAGTGTATGCCCCGCCTAATTATCCACCGTATACATAGACTTAAATGAGGACATCGTTGTAGAGTTCACCAGTATAAATTGAGGTCCAAATTTTGGACAATTTATAAGTGCACGCTTATCATCTACCATACTCTACAAGAGTATCAAAGTTCTTCATATTACTTTATATACACTATTATATAGACTCTATTGTCTAAATTACTAATACCTATGTACCATAGAGTATACACTAGGGCAATAGGCTAGGCCAACCTATTCATCTTTGGCCCTGGCCTAGCTTAGCATGAACACCAGGCCTACATTTCAAGCCCAATCCTAACCCTCAGGCCAAGTTTAGTGGCCTAAGCCTTTGGCCCTTCAGGGTTGGGTCACCCAGGCTGGGCCGGCCGATTGCCACCCTTAGGCAAGTGCACATGTGCCTGCGCACGTGCACACAGATAAGAAGTTAGTTCCAAAATTGCCATCATTGCTCTTTAAAAGTATTAGTACATGTATAAATCTTGAAGAACGGACTGGGTCAAGTTGCTTTAGGTGCCTGTAGGGCCAACAGGTTTTTAGATATGGATTTGTATTGTAGAATTCATTGAGAGCTCATATTAACCAAATGATGCCCCAACTTTTCTAAAGCAAGTGAACATGCTTTTAGTTGAGGGCAATGACTAACTCTTGTAAATATTTATATTCTACCCCGAAATTGCCTCAAAGTATCACAAGATTTTACACAAGTTATCCACTTGTCTATGATCAGCCCCATAATAGAGAAGAGTATCATCCACATATTGAAGATGTGTAACTTTCAAGTTCGCATTTTCCACTAAAACCTTGAATACGCCCAATCTCTCCTGCCTTCTCAAGCATTTTGCTAAGAGCGAGCCTTAGCTACCACAATGAAAAGGAAAGGGGATAGAGGATCATCTTGCCTAAGGCCGTGGGAACTTTGGAAGAATCTTTTTGGAGAACCATTTACAAGTATGGAAAAATACTTTGATCCCATACATCCCATCATTCATCCCTCCCATTTTTATCCTAACCATATTCTACCCAATAAATAGCGTGCAAAAGCCCAATCCACATCATCATGGGCCTTTTCTATATGAAGATTACACACGAGGATCCCTATCTTGAGTCTACACATTCATGCGCCACAAGTGCACCATTTAAGATTTGTCTCCCAAACAGAAAAGCCCCTTGAGCCTTTGATATCGCATTACTTAACACTTTTCTCAATCTTGAAGCTAGTATCATAGACAAAATCTTGTATGGACTGCCGATTAGGCTAATTGACCAATAATCTCTTAAACCTTCAGATCCTTCGTTCTTCAGCACCATAACTATAAAAGGGGCTCCCGTGCCCTTGGACTGCTGGCCAAGACTGAGACCTCACTGACAAATGCTATTAGATCAGCTTTGACTAGTTCCTAACAATTGGAAGAAGGCCATGGGATAGCCATCCAGACTGGAGCCTTATCCATCCTCAATTCCTTGACAGCTTAGAGGACCTCTTCTTCTTCAATTCTTCTTACAACATCTCACTCGATAGGCAGTCAAAGAATGCAATTCAAAGCAATATATGTACCTACTACCTACAGCCTATGCTCTGAATTCAGAATTCAAATCAAACACAGGACCAGGCCATGTTAGAAGAGTTCAAAACATTGGGAAAAAAAAGGCGGAACAAAACACACACTAGGACAATAGATGAAGCAGATTGAAAGAATTAACAATCAAGGAATAACCCTAAAAAAAAAAAACATGATAGAAAGAATAGAGCAATATACTCACGAAGCCAAAAGCAAGCTCACTCATCCAGCATAACTCCATCTTCCCCATTATCTCCACCAGCATCTTCCTCAGTTCTCAACTGTCCACAAACATTGCATTCCATAACGTTGGACACCAAACCCTCTGACGGTGGCAATGGAGCTAATGTCCCCCCGCAATTCTCCCTCTCACAAAGATACCTCACAAAGAAATAAGCATGAGGAAAATCCTCATCCCCATTCTCTTCCTCCGCACCATCCATCCGTGCATCTCCGTCTTCTTCCATACACTCCTCATCCTCCTCCTCATCTTTCCAATTTCTCTCGACCCTACACCTGTCACAGTCGCACACAAACCCGTAATCCTCCATCAACCTCCGCTGCCGATCCTTGTAACTCCAATTCACCGGAAAATAACTCAAGCAGATTTCCCTCCCTTCCTCGACATCATGAATTGCCCTCACTACAATGTCCGTGTTCCCGTCCCCAACCCTATCAACGTAATCAAACCTGCACGCGTTTGGGAGACAATCATGATTGAAGAAAGACGCAGTCGGGTAGATCCCGTAAGCCCGCACCGACCTCTCATCGCTCCCGTTAAAGGGCTCCATCAGGCCAAAGGCATTTCGCTTGTCTTTCGCCAGCAAGGCAGCGGTCAGCTCGGGAGAGAATCCGACGGCAGTTTGGAGGGGAAGGGAGAGGGAGGAGAGGAAGGAATGGAGGATATAGGATTCGGCGGGGTCCGGCGACGGGTCGCCTTCGAGGGAGAGAAGTCGGTGGAAGTCGGACGGGGAGACGGAAGCGAGATTGTAAGCGGCGATGAGGAAGAGGAGCTGGGTTTGGAGGTCGGGGTTTAGAGAAGAGGAGGAACGGATTAGGGTTAGGGTTCTGCAGAAGGAGGGAGAGTGGGAGGAAGTTAGAGCAGAGGATTTGCAGGACTGGGAACAGAAGAGGGTGAGGTTGGGGCAGGAAGGGCAAGAGAGAGAAGGGGTTTGGGAGGAGAGTGTACGGAAGCAATGGGAGCAGAAGGTGGGGGATGAGAAAGAGAGGGTGGAGGGGTAGAGTAGGATTGGAGAGTCTTGTAGGAGTATCTGCCCGGGTTGTATATGGCGCGAGGCGATGAGAGAACGGCCTCGGCCTGGGATTTGGGCGAGTTTCAGAAAGGGCGATGGAGTTTCAGACATGGTTTGGGATTGGAGAGAGAGAGAGAGAGAGAGAGCTGGTTCGAGTGTTGTGGGAGGGAGAGCGAGCTGCTTCGAGTGTTGTGGGAGTGGGAGCTGCTTCGGGTGTTGTGGGAGGGAGAGCGAGCTGCTTCGAGTGTTGTGGGAGTGGGAGGGAGGGAGAAAGGGGTGCGGTCATATGGTATCAGTACGACCACAGCTTGTGGTGGTACCGAGCTGATGTAGGGTCATCGTCCGATTTAAATCCGATCTTCCACGTCCATCGTCTTCTCCCTCTCATTATCACCGCAGAAACCAGAGATATGATTGATACTTAATTCATATGGGTAAAAAAGTATGATGCCTGAGACCTCTAAAATCACTTGGTGTAGTCCACATAGGTTTCTAAATGATATGATTTATATTTTTTCCTTCATCCTATTATGGATCGCCTGATGAACAGATTCGATGTAATATAAACGGCATGGCGAGGCTCAAAAATAGCAGAGAAGTTTTTATTTGTTGAGCATCATCTCCCAACTGTTCCCTCTGTTGCCAATCTCCTAACCGAATTTTGGCACCATGGCCTAACATCAAAGACTTCATCTAATGGACGGAGTGGATGTAAAGAAAGGTTGAAGTAGGTTCCACGGAAGCCCAGTACCACCATATGTTATTGTGGTGGTACGGGTACCACATAAGCGCACCTAGAGGGGGAAATGGTATGAATGAGGGCCACGAATAGGTTGGCCGGTCTTGGTCTCGTAATGTATAGGTCAAGCTCATGAGCTGTGAACAGGGCCCAAGCTAAGCCCAATGCAAAATCGGGCACGGATGAACCCACCATCCAAATGGACCCACATGTGTGGCAAATGCAAGCACGAGTCCGGTCGATTATTGTCAGCACAAAAATCAGACCATGTTCCTCCATTAGAATTGGAGCTAGAGCGGATAAGGTCAAGCCCACTCATTCGGCCAGCCCAATGTGGTTGGATCATTGGTTATCTTACATGAGAGGCATGTTAAACAGCTACTTACCTGCAAGAAAGTATAAACATATATTTAGTTTTCGTCATCAAATGAGTACTTATCTCTTAATTATATTATGTCGACCCTCAATATCAACGGTCTATCATGTGGCCCAACCTTTAATGTAAATAGTTTTTTATATTGGGTCTACCTTGGATGCAAGTCGTCCATGCCCATTTTGGATGTGGATCATTCATATTCACCATCAGCACTTTTGGCATGAACTGTCCATTATATGAGGCCCACTTTGATGTAGGCCATTTATCATTTGGGGGCTACCATCAAAATAAATTATCCATCATGTGGGGCCTACCTTAAATATTCATCGCCCATCGCGTGGAGCTTGCCTTTTCATTTGGACTGACCATTGTGTGGGCCCACCTTTGACTTGGGTCATTCATCATGTGGGGCTCACCTTGGATGTAAGACATTCATCACTGGGAGTTAACCTATGACGTGGGTTGCCCATTATGTGGGGCCCACTTTCAATATCCATTGTCCCCCGTGTGGAGCCCACCTTTGATGTGGATCATTTGTTGTGTGGGCCCCACATTCAATGTGGGTCGTCCATTGTGCAGGACCTACCTTGGACGTGGGCCATTCGTCATTAGGATCCAACCTTTGATGTGGACCATCCATTGTATGGGGCTCACCTTGGACGTCCATCACGTAGAGCCCACCTTTCATGTGGATCATCTATCATGCAGGGCTCACCTTTTGATGTGGGCCATTGATCATTAGGGTGACCTTTGATGTGGACTATCTATTATGTGGGCCCATGTTATTATGGGTCATCCACTGTATGGGGCCCACTTTTGAAGTGAACCATCTATTGTGCGGGCCCACCCTCAACATAGGACCTCCTCTAACATGGACACCCATCACATGGAGAGATGAGAAAGGGGGGTAAAAAAGCAGTAATAAAATTTTACCTTAATACAGAATTTTCGTCATATAGGTCACTTTTACAATGGAGCTTGCCAACCTAAACTTAGTATCATAAGGTAAATTTAAAAGTTACTTGAGGGGAGGTTTAAAAAAAAGTAAGTAAAAAAACAATAATAAAAAATTAGGTGAATGCATAATTTTCATCGTATAAGTCACTCTTAATTTACAATGGAGCTTACTAACCCAAACTTAGTAACTCAACATGAATTTAAAAGTTACTCGCCGGTGGCATCCAAATAGGCCCTTGCATGTAAAATTGAAGATCTTAACATCAATAATAAATGTTGAATTCATTTATGCATATATAATTTTCTATATACAGGTGGGAAATTTTGCCATGTGATGGGTGTAGATTGAGGTGAACATGCATTGGATGGAAATCTAAAATTGTAACCTCACAAAACAAATCCCAGGCAATTTGGGAGCCTATATTTAAGAATGCAATGGATTCCACCCTTCATCTACACTAGAATCAAGGTGATTTTGAATTCTAGGCTACGGTTGGAAGTAGCAATTGGAGTGCACTCGAATCTAAGCATTTCAACTGGGAGCTTATGATATGAATGCAGTAGGATACTGTAATATATTTATTGGTATTGAATTTGATTAACTAAATCAGCTTTCATATTTCAAACTAGATTGTGTATGCGTGATATTTGACAAATTATTTGTAATAAGCTCATTAAAATATATACTTTGGCAAAAAAATGAAGAAATTGTGTACCTTACATGGCTACAAGCATAGGGATCATAAATGAGTGGCTCACTAATGTTTTTCTAACCGTCCATTTAAATCACTTACTGAATAGTTCAAATCATTCAATTGATGCGATTTTAGTGTTGCAGCCGATTATAAGATTGTTTTTATGTATCATCATTATGTCATGTTCAGTAAATTAGCAGACTAGCGACTCTACTTCACATATACGGCTCTACTGCATTTGAAAAGGTAGCTTAAAAGACTCATGATTTCCATAGAAACCTAGGATTTGGAAACACATCTAAAATGTGTGTTTGAAATACCTCTAAATTTCATTTACCCCTGAATACACCGTGTACCCATCAAGTGGTTGCATATGAATACACTCAAATACAAGGTGTCAAAAGTCTTCACATTTATCATTTGTTTGCGAATGCCCCCGCAAACATAGGGCCAACCTCAAGATTGGGCCACTGAATTGGTATGGCCCAATGAGAATAGATCTTATCTCAAAATCTAACATGTCCGCTTATTTGGTGGTCCATGTTTAACTTGAATATTGCGAGTAAATTTATTTATTTTATTTCTAGATTGTCATTTCCTTTGGACCATTGAATGGGCCATTTACAAGGTGGACCCATCGTAAATGCCCGGACTTCTGATGGTCCATTGTTAGGTGCGCCACAAGTATACCTTGAAAACGCCTTTTGTGACATTTCATCCTAATATGCCATTTCAATGACATAATATCCATTCATCATGCATGTGTCCCACCTAATGAGCAAATACAATAAGAGGCAAGACCTATTCATATAGAGGCCATGTTATTGGAATCCATGGACAACACAGTCTGCCTTGGCACACAGGCTCGACCCTGACAGTGACTGGATGGGCCTGATTTTCAGAAAGATGATATTCATGGTGGGGCCCCTTTTTTTCATGGCATTGTTTCCCTAAAAGGGTGTCATGCTGGCAGGAAAGACCATCGTACATGCGTGCAGAGTACTGACCAATCCAGGCATTTGTTTTGTACGGACGGGGAATAGTCTGCAGGGAAACGGATTGCCCACTGCCCCTGCCATCAGCCCCGTGGCTGATCGTCGGGGCTCCGTGGGCCCACCATGATGTATGTGTTTCATCCGTTCCATTCATCCATTTTTACATATCATTTTATGGCATTATCCCAAAAACGAGGGGATATAAATCTCAGGTCCCACCGAGCACCACCGACCACCAGCCATTGGCCAGCGTAGGGGGGAGTAGCCAATCCGTTTCCGGTCCGCAGCACCTTATTTATGCGCCCAAGATACATAGGGCGCACCATGTTTTACATGTAAAATACACCTCCTCCGTTTCAGCAGCCGTTATTTACACGACATGCAAAAGATCAGCCTGATAAAAAGTGCTTATGTGGTCTGCCTAAGTGATGGATGATACTGCTTTTTTCATGTTGGTGTATTCAACTTGATTAATGGCTCAAGATTCAACTTTAATCAATGTGCTTGAGGAAAGATACACATCATAATGGCCCATACACAAACCTATGTTTGTCATTCCATCAAATGTGGCCCACCGGAGCCATGGATTTAGCCACTTTTGTCTTGAAAGCCGTACACAAGAGAGAACCTAATGCATGGAGTGGACTTTCCATATACGATATGGTGGTCACACACGCAAAGTAGGAGTTGTAGACGATTTGAGACTGGTGGTGGGTCATATCCCTAGCTACTGGACATAGTGGGATTTAATTGGAACACGTGCTATTGTCGAATATAAGGCCAAAATAGAGCATGTTTGAAAGTGATTGTATTTAGTACCTGTTTAAATTGTGACACCTAAATTATTAGGATGCATGAGCTTGCATGACTCATATTTCACATGCTAACGAGGCTTATTTGAATTACGATTTTGAGTTATTTTTTTTAATATTTTAAGAGCAAGAGGGGAGAGAGATGATTTTTTGCTTAAGATCTTTTAATTCTTAGTCTTTTTTAAATAGTAGATTAATCATTACTTTATAGTCTGATTTTTTCTCACGGAAAGTTTTTCTTATAAAAAATTTGTTAGTGTTTTTATAGTTGTACGATTTATTATTATTATTATTATTATTTTTCTCTTATTTATTTTAATCCAAATTAAGGTACTTCTTTAGGGCCAATTCTCCAACAATATATACTTAAATGATTTACTATTATTATTTTTACAGTAGCACTTACCATGCCACTCCTGATATAACCAACTCAACCGTGAATTCACTTCCTCTTTAATCTATTAGAGTAGTGATTGGCCATTACTCTTTCTCCTTAGTTGATATATGGAAACATATTTTTAACTTTCAAGGACATTGCACCCAACATGAACCAAACAAAAGGCTTAGGCTATCCGGGACTCACCTATCCCCGAAATGAAGGTTCAGGAACTCTTGGAACTCAAAGCAGGCCCGATGCACACAAAACCAACTGTAAGAGGGCACTGTGATTTATGGGTTTTATTCACATTGTCCACCAATTTTTCTATATCATTTTAGAATACTGGCCAAAGAAAGAGTTAGACTCCGTGCTATAGTACACCACACTGTGAGATTTAAACACCTATTGTTGAGAGCTTTTTAGGGCTACATAAGTTTTGAATGAAGCTCATATTTGTGTTTTTCATTCATCCAGCTCTATATGACCTCATGACTAGGTTTGATGGCTATTAACCTTTACAATAGGCTCGACGTAGGTTTCAACAGTCGGTGTCATCACTGCCATTGTTTACTGTGGCATGGTTCATTCAAGCCTTAGGTTTGCCTTGTTTTTGAACTCATAACTTAAAATGACATAGAAAAAGGGATGACAATGTGGATAAAATCCACGCATCACCGTCGCCATCTAGAGCCCCTATCCTTTCTTAGCAAGAGAAAGAGAAGAACAAGTGATACCCCATCCATGTCTGCTGGCCCCACATTGAAAACAAGCGAGCAAGCTTTAGCACGTGCGCTCGTGGAATAAAGTGAACAGATAAGGCGAGAAAAGGTGATGCTTCTGCGGACACGACCAGGACCAAAAATCAGGATGGCCCACTCACTTAGACCTGCATTGCCTTATACATGCAATCAATGGACGGTTTAGAAGATCTTCTCGTTTTGTGAATGGACCTGCCTAATTTCCTGTCCTGTGATGGTGGTCCACCTCACGTTAGGTTGGCAAGTATGCTTTACACCGTCCTGAATGTGATATCCAAGCCATTGGTCAGGCCGTATGCCTCTGGGACCTGCTCTGGTCTAGAAATCAGGACAGTCCACTCATCACGTGGATTACACGCGTATGTGTAGAAAAAGCAACCGACAGCTCGTTCGCATTCAGTGCACATCAATGCATGTGTAGCCACTAGTTGGGCAGGCCCACCTGCAAGACCATCTCCAAGGTGGGCCCCAGTCCTCGAGCCACTTCCTGGG
The DNA here is from genome assembly GCF_029962835.1 of Magnolia sinica. NCBI lineage: Eukaryota > Viridiplantae > Streptophyta > Magnoliopsida > Magnoliales > Magnoliaceae > Magnolia > Magnolia sinica. The sequence goes on along the minus strand of NC_080575.1, from coordinate 800,121 downwards.
ACACTGGCAATCCTGAGTAGCTCCAATGAGAGTTATTCAAGGGAGATCCAAGGCTCTAATAGGGCAAGCTCCACCATGCCCCACGACCCAACAACAAGAGGTTATAGGTTGGTTTGCTTATTATGGGGGGCCACATGCCAGCCTTTTCTACTTGCACATTTACCATTTTACATCTCGATGGAAGAAATGAACGGTCAAGATTGAATTTACGGTCAAGATTGAATTTGACTAACATTCCTAAGGCTGAATGCTGCACAATGATAATGTTTTGACTAGGAGAACTTATCTTTTACTCTTATGGGAGACTTTTGTTACTACTGTAATTTATGCCTGTGTGTAAGGAAGTGATGCTGGTGAGATGTATTTATCCATATAAAATGTTACCTATGCCTTTGCATTTATAACAAGTAGCACGCAGTGCTTTTAAGGAGTTTCATGCATTTTGCATCGCAATTGAATTACCTGCCGGGTAAGTTGGTATGCGGGCCCAACATGAATTATGCGTCTTAACCACCGGTCCATCTATTTATTAGCTTATATTAAAATATGTACCTAAAATTGAAATATATTAAAGCTCAAGTGAACCATACCACAAGAAATGGTGAATTGAACAACTATCATTGGAATCCTAACAAGGCCACGAAGGTTTTTGATCAAGTTGATTTTTGTGTTTTCTCCTTGTTATCTGTGTGATCTCGTTAGTAGGTTGGATGATAAATAAACATCACTGTAGGCCATCCGAAGGTTTTGGATCAAGTTGATTTTTGTGTTTTCTCCTTGTTATCTGTGTGATCTCATTAGTAGGTTGGATGATAAATAGACATCACTGTAGGTCATCCAAAGGTTTTAACAGTGGATGTCATTATCCCTATTATTTTGAATGGTGGTTCTACTTGAGCTTTGGATTACTTTATTTTCAGACTCAACTCCTGGAATTAGTTAAAAAAATGGATGGACGGTGTCGATAAGCCATGCATATTAACGGTGGCCCAATAGAGTTTACCAAAGCATACTGGGACTGTGATGCATGGTCTGGCCCATTAGATGGTACCACCTGCTGTTTCACGCACCCAAGCTTTATGGGCCCACCATGTTATCTACTTTTTTAGGCGGCTGATTTTTTGCATGTACGGTTAAAATAAAGTTTCTCACTTAATGAACGGATTGGATTTCACATATAAAACAAGGTGGGCCCACATATTTGGCATTGGCCATGCTGAGTAAAACAGGTGGTGTGGATGATTCCAGTCTCAGCCAATGAACAGGTGGACACGATCTTTGGCCGGAATGGCATTCTAGATATTTACTGAACAGTATGGGCATTTTAAAAGCCAGCGCATTTAAGCTCCGTAGATCAAGAAAATGCAGCTACTAGCCGCCCACAAAGCACTTCCCTTTCATCCGAGCCCTTTCTTTCTCCTCCCTCTGTCCTCTCTCTCTCTCTCTCTCTCTCTCTTCAACCCCCCACCACCACCTGTTCTAACCTCAGCCGTCCGATCTTCCCCGCCCAAAACCCCAAATGAATTCTAGGCGTCGGTCTCCCTTTCGATAGTCTCCTTCTCTCTCTCTCTGGTTCTCGCACTTCATTTTTCTCCTCACAAAAGATGGAGCTCCAATACCAGGTCGCGCAGGCCGTACACGTCCTCAACCACGACACTGAGTCGTGCAACCGAGTCGCCGCGAATCAGTGGCTCGTCCAGTTCCAGCAGACCGACGCGGCCTGGGAGGTCGCCACCTCCATCCTCACAGCCGATCGCGCCATCGATCTCGAGGTCGAGTTCTTCGCGGCTCAGATCCTCAAACGCAAGGTCTGCAATCTCCATTCCCTTTCTCGATTTCCCACCATCGCGTTCTGATCCGTCGCTATTTTTGCCCATGCAATCCCCTTCCTTTTCTCTGACGTTTTCCAAATGGTTTTTGTGTTGCTGTTTCTCTACTGCTGATAGATGAAGCGTCTTTTTCTTTCTTTCTACTTCCTTCTTTTTTCATTTGGAAGCAGTTTCTGTTATGTTCTCGAATGGCAGTTTTGTAAATTCATGAATCCTCTCCTCCATTGGTAGCTGAAAGGGAAAAAAAACTGCTCTTATTAATATCAAGAAAAAGGAAAGGAAGCAGTTAGCAGTCATTGCCCATGCAAGTAGTTTTTTCTGTTAGATTTTCCAATGGCATTTTTGTAAATTCCATCATTGTTGCCAATTTTGCCTGCATGTGGTGGCATTTTGATAAACTCGAGAATCCCGGTATCTGAAAGGGGAGGAAATGGTTTTACTTTTTTTTTTTTTTTGAAAGATAAAAGGAAATGGTTTTATTAAGGGCAAATTTTTTTTTTTGCCAATGCATGCAGTTTCTTTCTTTTTGGTTTTTCAAATTTCTTTTCTTTTTCTTTATTGTAAAATTCTGGGAGATAATTGTTTTTTTTTTTTGTCTGTGAAGTGTTTTTTATTTTTATTTTATTGGTCAGGCTATCCCATGGCATTTTTGGAAATTCAGTAACTGTTTCTCTTTGGATAGTTGAAAGGAAAGGATCTACTCTTATATTAAAGGTTACCCAGTCCTATGGGGCCTTGATGGAATGGCTAACATAGGCCAATTGCCTTGATTTTTGGGCCATGGTCCATCCATGGTGACCCATTAAACCAGTGGTACCGATCACTACAGGCAAGTGCTGCTTATGCATTAGAGATGTTTTGGTGTGTGATTCATGGACCTCAAGTAGTGAATGTCATAGTCGCATTCCCATTTAGTTTTATTGTTTTCTGGTCATTAAGTCTTCATGTACACATCCGTCCAGCCTTTCAGCTACCTGGTTTGTTACTTTTTGGTTCTCTTTTAGATGTTCTATGCCCCACCTGCAGCTTCTTTGGAACATATGTCATAATCATTTGCTGGCACTCTACAGATCCAAAATGAAGGACACTACTTGCAGTTGGGAACTAAAGATGCTCTGCTTAACGCTCTCCTTCTTGCTGCGAGAAGGTTCAGTTTGGGTCCTCCACAGGTGATGTATACTTTCAAGCGTATGTTGTTGTTGTGCAATGTTCAAAACAAGTGGGCACAATATTTTCTTGTTCTTTATTGATAAACTCTCTCTCTCTCTCTCTCTCTCTCTCTTCATGGCAAACTACAAGGGTAGAGAGGCCCAAGAAAACATGAAACAAAAGCCCAAGAAAACAGGAAGGTACAAGTGCTGGGGCTAAATAAACAACCCAGCCCCTGACAAGCAGCACTACCCATTCCCATCAGAGCTACAAAATCGACTACACCCACTATGGATGGGGGCTCATGTAATCAGCATGAACCCTGAGCCAATTGCTCCTGAGTTTGGTATCCGTCTCTTCATTTGCGTCCAATTGAGAGTGGATGAAATAAATTTGATGACCAGCGCACTCATCAATAATTTCATCCTCTAGATCAGCAAGCCCCCCATGATAGCAAGGAGTTGATTGTGGCCCTATGCCAATTTCACAATAAATAAAATGTTGAAGCTTCGGCAAAATTTGAGCCGTGAAACACAATTGAGCCATAAATGTTGGTCGTTATGAGCACTTTGCCATCTCAAACCAAACTCCACACCCACTAGTCCCAGGTGGCTGAGAGAGCAACCATCAAAATTCACTTTGAAGAATCCTGTAGGTGAGGGAGGGTTTCCATCTAGAGATCACCTTCACTCAGGGAAACTCGCAGCCCAACTCTTCTCGCTAATTTTGCTTGATTGCCACAATGGAAAACCCCAAAATCTCATCTGCACGAGCCCAAGACAGTAGAAGATTCAAGATTCTGTTGTAGTACTGTCCGATAACCTCGTTGATTTCTAGTTCGGGCCCTAACTTGCATTTCCTTCTTGTGTAATCCGAATGAAGTGCGTGAGGTATTGATTGAGCTCTTCTTTTCCACATGTAACAGCTCTTAACGCAAGTCTGTCTCGCATTATCAGCACTTGTCATTCGTGCAGTAGAACACAAGAAGCCCATTGAGCAGCTATTTTCTAGTCTTGACCGACTGCGAACCCAGGATAATGGTAATATTGCTGTTTTAGAGATGCTTACTGTTCTTCCAGAGGAAGTCATTGAGGATCAAAATACTGATTGTAACATCAGTTCGGATCGTAGATGCCAGTATGGCCGAGAGGTTTGAGAATTTTTACAATCATTATTATAGTACTCTTTCTTGATTTTGTTTTAAGTTATTTTTGAAGAGTCATGGCTGTTCCTTTCTGTTCCCCTTGTGCATGCTGCATGATAATCTTGTTATATTTATTCTGATGCTGCATGATCATCTTGCTATATTTATTTTGTTCTTCATAGATGGATGTATTTCTTCTACTCATAAGGCAACCTTTGATTCTCAAACAGCTTCTTTCACATACTCCTACTGTTCTTGAATTCCTGCTGCACCAATCTGAGCAACGATCTGAGGATGGTGTTCAGCTTCATGAGAAGAGTCGGAAAATATTGAGATGTTTGCTGAGTTGGGTAAGATATTTTTTGGAAGACTTTGCTATTTTGTTACAATGATGTTTTCTGATCTAGGTTGTTACTATTTATTTTTCTTTTTTGCTCCTTCAATCAATAGCAGAAAGTACCATAAAAACGGGTAGAAATTTATCATATTTTCTAATGGGTTAATTGAGCACAATTCTTGATGATACCATCAAAGCTCCAGCCTGAACTAGTGCGGGAGTTGACCCGTCTCAGTTTAGTGTGTCCGCATTTGAACATAGAATAAACACAAGTTTAACAACTTTGTTTTTTCCAATGTCAGAAAGTAATATCTATGTAGGTAATGCGTGTGTGTGCATGCGCTTGTGCTCGCATGTGTGTGTGGGATTGGCTGTTAGCTTATGCAAGGGGAAAAAGAAAACAAAAATCAGGAAGGGAGAAGTGAAGAGAAGGAAGATTTGTGCAACTGCAAGAGTTATGTCTTACCACTCTAAACTAACCCTAAATACAGTTATGGTGCCCAGAGGGAGTACAATAACGTGACGTGCACACATACACATTCTCTACAATCTCAATATCATCTGAATATGCACTAAAAACAAAAAGTAAAAATGCATACTGCAAGTGATCAGAACCATAAGCTAGTTTCCAAACTAGTTTTTCTGCCTGCATATTAGCCCCTCCATGGATAAACCAAAGTTTTCGATGAGATTGCGAGCTGAATGACTGGGGAACTTGATTGTGAGTGTGACTTCATCTCGCATCGATGAGACTCGTTGTGTCGAATTTCTGACTGGGTTGACTCGATGTGACTTGCAACAATTTGAACCGAGTCCCTCGCCTTGTAGACTGTTCTTTTTCATGTAAAGGTGATAAGTTCGAAAACTTAACTGCTTTGGATGAACAAACATCCATGACCAGCATCACAAGGTGCACATTTGTTCATTTCAACTAATTTTATATATTTTAGTGTACATAATTATTTTAAATATTTATCACTACTTTAGATATTATTAATTCAATTATTAATATCAAATTGAGTCAAGAAAGGACTCATTTGAGTCTTTGAATTGAGCCAACCCAGCTGGACATTTAGTTCTCGTGTTTTTGAACTATGCTTGAAACCTAAGTTGACTTTATAAATGTTTTTGGGTTTTTTGATGCCACTTTTTATCATGAATGTCTATGCTGACTGATCATGACAACCGCTGGCTAGTAATGTTACGTTTTGTGCCAGTGGCATGTGTAGAAGTTCGTCGCGTCCATCATGTTACACTTTTTACTGGAACTCCTAAGTTGCCATCTGAAAGCTTAGCTGAATCTCAGGTTCGTGCTGGCTGCATCTCAGAGATTCCTCCCTCCTCACTGCCAACTCACCCACTTCTTAATTTTGTCTTCAACTCCTTGCAGGTATGTTTTCACCATCTTATGTAATCAGTTCTGCTCATGTTGCATTCCTTCATGCACTCAATTCATTTCTGTATGGATGGGCGTAGGTTTCCTCTTCATTTGATCTGGCCATTGAAGTTCTCACTGAGCTTGTGAGTCGGTATGAGGTATGGATGGGCCAGTTCTTGCTTATATGCTTTACACACTGACATACTGATACATGTAATTATGGTGGTTAAAAAAAAAAATACCACCCAATCTATGCTTCCTTTTTTTTTTTCCTGCTGACAAGATGACTATGGTTATCTTTTGTTTGAGATTTCAACAGTTTCATGTCCTTTAATTTTTCTGTATAACACACTCCTCGTTTGACGTGCCGTTCTTGCCATGGTAGAGTTGTCTGTGAATTAGAATGGTCCATCGGCTTGTGTTATTTTATAGTGTGTTAAAAATCTGTACAGTTGATTGGAACTCGAAACATTTTGGTTATATGATGAAAAATTGCAGTTAAAACAACCACATCCTATTTCTGCATCTTATTGTCTTTCTGGAGGGGTGAGATATTTTGCATGGATTTGCACTTCAACAATTGTATTTCTTTATGTGCTTTTAACAACCATCTCTCCGGCAGGGTGTACCCCAGGTTTTGTTGTTCAGAGTACAGTTTCTTAAAGAAGCACTTCTTCTACCTGCCCTTGCTAATAGCGATGAGCAAGTAATTGGTGGTCTTGCATGCTTGATGTCCGAAATTGGGCAAGCAGTAAGTGTTTACTCTTCTTTCTGGAGTGCAAGATTTTCCACTTGCTTGACTACTTGTTGTAAGTGATAAGATGGACCTGAAGTTTGTACTTATGATTATACATATTTAAAATAGCCATATAGATTTATGTTTCCTGAAATGTTCTCTAAATGATTTATTTAGCTATGTTGTTTTTGTTCTTCAATTAGGCGCCAGCTTTGATTGCTCAAGCAAGTACAGAAGCACTTGTGCTTGCAGATGCACTTTTAAGGTGGTATCTAAATTCTATATGTTTGAGAAACTCAGATTTAGTTCTGTAGATGTTCCAGGGTGCAGCATGGAGCCATGATTTTCCTTATCAGTGTTCTAAAACCACCACTGTTTTATGCTAGATATGCTGGCTGTATTTATACTCCATTGCAACTGCCTATATACTGAGCATTTATGTTTATGCCATGACAGTTGTGTAGCTTTTCCAAGCGTGGACTGGGAGATTGCGGACTCAACATTGCAATTTTGGTATTAAACTCGCTTTGAGTGTTCTCAATATATTAGCTGTATTAGATTTAAAATTGGGCTTAGAAAATTTATGCAATTTCAAATAATGTATACCACAATTCCATTTGGTGATTTTCCTTAAATATACATAATCCTTGCAGTTTAACCAAAGGTAATTTGTAGTTGTTGCCTTGTTCAATTTCCTTCTTTTATAATACCCATTTTTATTGAATTCTATTAGTTTAGCCAAAGGTAATTTGTAGGTGTTGCCTTGTTCAATTTTCTTCTTTTATAATACCTACTTTTATTGAATTGTATTAAGTCCAATGTTCGAAATATTGGTATCGCGTTATGTATCGCATTCTTGGGAAACGGATACATATCGGTTATCGCATGGGATATATCGGTTGTATCGTGTAATGTATCGCTGTTGTTGGAAACATGGGGAAACATTGGAAAATTGGTTGAATTTTTCAATGAAATTTTGGTGATTGTTAAAAAAGACATCAATACATACTTATAAATCTAAACATTACAAAAAAAAAGTACACATAATAGGTTTTCTTTGTATGGGGTCCTAATCTATGCGTTATCTAACTAAATTGATGCAAGTATATTCAATGTCTATTCATATAATTTATTAATGTAAAAAGACGTGTGGAAACACAAGCAATACATTCAAAAGCAAAAGAAGAATCACTAGATTAGGTTACAGACATGTTTGATTTGACGTTCGAACACAAATATTGCAAACAATTTGCGAGAAATTGGGAAATTTTGATTTTTTTTTTTCAATTTTTCGCGACTTAGCCCATCTCCTCCAAATCTTGAAATCGAAGCTCCCAATCCATGATTTTTCATGCAGAACATGAAAAATCATGAATTTGTAACAATTTGACACTAATTTAACATGATATACAGAAAATAAGAGCATCGAAATTAAAAAATGCTCAATAGATCGAACATGTGGGATATATCGCACTACTCGTGCGTTTCGTATCACACTGGTGGGATACAAGATATATCGTGGGATATATCGGCCGATATCTCCGATATTCAGTGGTATTAACTACACAAGGTCTTAAAAAAGGACTTATTTGCAGTTTTTATAGTTTATGATATCTTTTTAGTCGGTGTGCATGTGTCTGATGCGCTTGTGTCCATTACAACACACAAGTGTGTACCATACGATCCAATTTTCATGAGCTTATTTGTATTATTGGGGCAATTTGGTCATTATGAATTTTTTATTAATAAAATGGGGAGGAGGCAATTCGGTCATTTTGAATTTTTATTGATCAAATGGGGAGGAGGCAATTTGGTCATTATGATTTTTTTATTAATAAAATTGACGCAGGACAGCCCTAATTATGATGCATGCTCATGGAGATAATTAAACAGCGGAAATAAAAGGAATAAATGATCTAAAATTATCAAGGGGAGAGAAGAAGCACCATTAGAGAGAAGAGAGGAAGGAGGCAACCAAAGGGTTTGCTTTTCATTCATCAATAGTTGAAATTCGTGTTTAGGGCTTTACCCCACTTAAATAAGCACATAAAGACATAAAATTACTAAAATACCCCTAGGATAAGCAAATAAAGATATAAGATTACTAAAAGACCGCTAACTAAGTCAAAAAACGTGCAAATAACATAAGTATGGGAAAGTTTGGGCGCTCGGTCCTCTTTCTCCAATCTTCCTTCACATGTGTCTTCCCTAAGTGGGGTCTTCTATATGTCCAATCACATGTGAAAGGTCTTCAACTCCTCAATATTCTCATCATTATGATTTTTTTATTAATAAAATGGGGAGGAGTGGTGTGACTATGGTAACCTACTTTCCCATTCCTCTTTTATTCTCTTGTCCTTTTCTCCCTTTTCCTTCATCTACTCTTTATCTATGCCGTGATTTCTACATAGTATGGGATTGCTTGTTGGTCCAGATTTCATTAGTTCTCTTTCTTCCACAGTTTTCTCCTCTCTCTCTCTATCTCTCTCTCACTCAAAGAATCCAACTCAACATGTTTGTTCTAGCCCATGTGATTTTCATGGAAAGTGGAAAGATCAATGGTCAAAATGTGAGAGCAGTATCTTGAAAAAGAAGAAGCAGAAATGAGGATCAATGTTATCAAAATCGTACAATTCACGATATGAATTGTATGGTTCATATCGTATCATATAGGTGTATGATTTGAATTGTACACCTGAATCATAAATCCTAAATAATCGTGCGATTGTCGTGCTAATTGCAAGATAATTGTAGGTTGCATAAATGGGCTAAAAAAATGCTTTCAAAACATTTTTTATTCAAAAAATATATATTTTTTCTTTTTCTCTGTACCCTTTTGCTCATAAAATATGAAAAAGGCTCTCCCTTGTTAAAATTATTATTATTATTTTCTTTATTATTATTTTCTTTTGTAGAGAGAGAGAGAGAGAGAGAGAGAGAGAGAGAGAGAGAGAGGAGATTTTGATATTCAAAAACCCAAAACAAAGAAATTAAGATATCCTTTTATTCACAATGGAATCGAATGCCATTTTTTCTAACATGATTTTACACTATAGAAGGGTACAAAAGAACATATTTTTTAAAGGACTTTTGTATTTTTTAAAGATAAATTATTCGAAAGACAACAACAGAGAAAAAAGGAAGGAAAAGACAAGAATCCTTCGCTATCATGATATGTATACCATATACATTTTTTCATTGATAATATCATGATATGCATTACTTTTTCGGTTCATGTTGATGGTAAGTGGATTTTTTTTTTCTTTTTTTAATATTTAATTTACTTATATCTTTTCATGTCTTATATATATATATATATATATATATATATATATATATATATATATAAATATATATATATATATATATTGTAAATAAAAAAATCTTACGATTTACAATACGACTTGCGATTTCATACGATTAAACTCCTATTAGGATTTGCAAATACGATAACGATTTTGACAACATTGATGAGGATTATTAGCTTTTTTTTTTTTTTTATAGTAAAAGGAAATGACTCTTGTTTGTGGAAAAGTGTGGAAAGGGAAATCGATTTCTGTAACTGATTTTTTATTTTCTGCAAAGAATGAAAGACGTCACATCACATCTCTGCTGAATACATTTCTTTTTCCACAGCAGAAAACAAGATTCCACCAAATATGTATCTTTTGTGTGCAGAAACCCAATTAGTTATTTGCATTGGAAGCGTGTGATCTTGTTTGGGCATGTAGTGTGGGCAGGCCATGTGTAGATATTGAAGCATGATTTGGGCAAGAGATGTGAATTTGAGTAGAATGTGTGATCTGAGTTGGCCCATATGCATATTTGGGTTGGGCGTTTGACCTGTACACAATGTGTGATTTGGGTTGGTGCCACACTGCTTTTGTAAGTTATGTGCTATCGTCCCTCACAAGATTTTATTTTTCTTCTTTAATGTTGTGACTCGGTCTAGTGTAGAAGCATAGTACAAGACCATTGCTCACTCTGCTTGTGAGCTTGTGTAGTTAGAGTAGGAGATGATTTGATGACTAGGGTGTGGAGAAGAGTGAGAGAGAAGAAAAGAGAGGAAGGGAGTTTGGGGAAAATGTTGTGTATATGCAACATGCCCTCACACACAATGTTTTATTAGAATAGAACATATAGTACATTGTAGGAGAAGGAGAAAGAGTGCACATGCACTTACATTAAAAGAGCCACTTAACACACACACACACTTAAGACTAACATTCTCTAGAGTTAGGGTAGGGACTTTGTTACAAGAGATGAGATTCACAGTGGATCAACCAATGCAATTGTATTGTGTCAACTAGGTGGCCTCGCATTGATATCACCAATAGTTTCTTTGTTTCATGAAAAAAACCAAATATTTTGAGGTCGACTGCTGCTCCATCCATGAGGTCTCCAATCATGAAATTTCTACTCCACATGAACTCTCAAGATCAACTTGCAGCTATGTTCACTAATACTCGATCGTAGTCAATTTGGGGGATTTTGTTCCAAGTTGTATGCTGATGATATCTACTCACAAGGGGGTGGTGCTAAAGTTAATGCATTATGGGTGTTAAAGTCCCTTGATATGCCGTCCTCTAATGGCTTGAGCTTTTAGAGCAAGTGGTTATTTGACATGGTATCAAAGTGGAAGGTCACGTGTTCGAATACTGGGGGCAACAAAAATGCCTTTGTAATATATTCTCCCACGGGGGGCCAGGAAAATCAATTCTGGCCTGTGGACCGGGAAATCAAACCCGGCCTGTTTACGGTGTGAGTGTCCCTCCACCCTAGCTTAGTTTGTTCCTGTGCGGAGCTCCACCCCGCACATGCGGGGGAGTGTTAAAGTCCCTTGATATACATTGATATGCCATCCTCTAATGGCTCGAGCTTTTAGAGCAAGTGGTTATTTGACAGTGGACAGTATGGTTGTATGACCTAGTGTTGTGGGCTGTACATCTATATGGTCCATTAGATTGATGTGCAAGAATGTGCCCTCTATATTTGTCTCCATTATAGTATGCTATATACCATATGGTCGACACTGTACATGAGCTTACTGTATTATTGGGGGCAATATTTGGTCATTATGATTTCTTATTAATAAAATGAGGACTGTGGGCATGTGGCTAGGGTAATGCACTTCCCCTTTCCTCTTTCTTCCGTTCATTTCCTTTCTTCTCTTTCTCAATGCCATGATATTTACAGTTATTTTTCTACCTTTTTGGAGAGTTTTGTACTGTTTTCTATGGTGAAAACTTGCTTAAATACTATGCCGCTGTCAGTCATGGATGTGGGGTGTAGGGAGACGGCTTTTAAAAGTAAATTTCCTTTTTCACTAGTGTCTGCACAAATATCTTAAATAATGAAATATCACATTTTAGTAGTCTGTGATTATTTATATGTAAAAACTGTAATAGACAAATAGTTATGATAACAAACCTATACACACTAATTTATGTTTATAAAGTACCCGAGAGAAAAAAGAAAAGAAAAATAATTAAACATAAAAGTTAATTTTTATATGAGCTAAGTCAACACATTGCCAAAGTGCCAGGTGCTTGTTAAATAGCTGAAGACATCATATTTCTCAAGGTATTCTTGGAGCATACATATGTTAGAAAGTGCTTGTATGGTTGAAGCTTATATCTGATCACTGGTTCCAATTCATATTATTTTAACTTTCATAGGGTCTTTTGATATTATTTTTGGTATCATGCGTCCTTTGCTATGTTATGTTTGAGATATACGTACTGATAGTTAGAGCTATATGTACCATTGATCTAATAGAAGAGCATAATAATTACATTCTCCACCTCAATCTTTATTCTCCAGGTGTAGTTTAGCAAGCCGTCTTATTGGCCTAGTTTCAGAAAAGGCGAACTATAAGAAGATTGTGGAAGAAATGTTTTTTCCTGTACTATCAGCGTTACTAGACGCTCTTCTGATACGTGCTCAGGTACTACTTGTGTTACCATTGTGTCAATTTTTTTTTTTCCCAATTATTTCATCATTTGTTTTGTTGTTTTCCAGTTTTGAGAAGCATGGGTGCATTGTTTCGCATGCTTAACTCATGTTGCTTTTAGACGTTTCTGCTTGGGTGATTTTTCTACAAGTGAACTGTTCCTGTAGATAATCACATATGCATGTAGATCTAGCAGTAGCTGATTTTGTGAAAGTCTCCACGACATTTTACTAATTTCTCTGCATTAACAACCATATTCACATAGTTTCATAATCTTATGCTGATTCTTATGTATTTGGAAATTAACCTTTGTGCAACAGTAGGACAAGTAGATGACTTCTTGGATTATTCTTCCTAATGAATAATGATTGGCTTGGTTGTTTAAGAATTCAGAAGGGAACTGTTCGGATATAAACCTTTTTTATTTTTTATTTTGCTGTCTATTGCATTACCATATGCATTTTGGTTGTAGTGTACACCATATGCTATGTAGCATGCCCTACAGTGGTGGTGTGTTTGAAAGCTTAAAAATTAACTTCTATGTTAAGCAGAACTTGAAAAATGGTAGTGACTCATTGTCACACATGGCACTGATGTACAATTATCCAGACCGTCCAAATGGTGGTTCCTATTGTTTGGATGGAGCAGATCTCTAGAATCACATGCATCAGGCAATAGTGACCAGCTGTACAACTATGCAAAGTGCACGGTTGAAAAATTGCAACCATTGTCAGATGATGTAATCATGTAAAACTATTATTGTGATGTAATCATGTAAAAATATTATTGTAGGCTATAACATAAAACTAATAGAGTACGATTTCACTCATTCAAAATTGGATGCCCTATTCCCTTTTATTTGATCGAAAGCTCTATTCCCTCTTTCCAAGACCCTTATTCTATTTTCTTAATCCACACAATGACTGAAGATGAAAATTTATCCAATCCATCGGTGCTATGAGAAGATCTATTGGCTAAAATTTTGGGAGCAGTGGAGCCTATATGAAGGAGAAGATTGATTTTCCCCCGTTTCTTGTTCATACGACTGTATTGTTGGAGATTTTATTGTTTAATTCACTTAAAGCTGAAGAGAGGTACATTCTTACCATTACTCTTTGTTAATGAGTTATATTTCATTTGGATGTAGAGTTAGTGCTTTTTTTTTTTTTTTTGGAAGGCTGGTTCCTATGCAACATTGTAGAATAAACTTGTTCTACAAACTTTGTTGTGTGGGTCCTACCATGGTGTGTATGGCATGACATTCAAGTTGACTAGTCCATAATGTGGGTCACCACGCTACAACGGTGGTTTTTGGTTGGCTGTGCACTGTTTTCTAGGATATGACCCCCATGATGATTGGATAGGCTTGATTTTCTATGGTGGCTGTCCGTTGTTTTTAATGGTGTGGCCTGTTATTCGCCTGTCCAACCCAGTAGGGTAGATCCAACCATCATGGGGACCACCACTCTACAGTGGGGGTTTTGAGGTGACTCTTCATTGTTTTCTATTGTGTGCCCACCCGATGATTGCATAGAGGCCTGAGTTTTGGGGTATCCCATCATCACAATTGGGCTTGCTTGATGTGCAGGCTGGATGGTGTTAGGGTTGTCAGTGGATACCTGAGGAGACCTGGTTAGAACAGCGTTGGGTCCAATTTTAAGAATCGATTTAAAAACCGGGTTGGGTTCGGTTCTAACATCACAACTATTTAGGAAGTGGGTCCAATTGGGTCGGGTATCAGGTACTTGATGGGTGCCCTACTATATATAGTATTAAATACATTTAATGCTATGTTATAATGGCTTTTGTAATGTGATGATAATGGCATGAGTATCTGAACGTTTTGAAGAAGAGATAATTAATGCCATGATGTATTAGGAGGGTCTAGTTAATGCCACAATAAATGTTTTAGTAGGAGGAAATCCATTTAATTCATCAAATATCCCTCCCAGTGTCATTCGGTCATGGGTTTTCATAGTGCACGGTGCCATTGTACCATGGTGGTAGGTTTCCACCGCCTATTTGTATCTTAAATGATGATATGAACTGTTCATGTCCTAGACTCTATACTATACATGCCATCTTAAGAAGCATTCATTGAAGTGATTCATGGTTGTTCATGAAGATGAATATTTAATCTCACATTCAAATCCAAGATTTGAAGCTCGGGATCATCAATAAAGAACTATAGCTTCTATGTGGTGGTAATGAGAACATGAACAATTCGGATCATTCTAAGGATGTAGTATAAACCCACTACCCGGTATCACTGTACCCTTTTCAAGCTCTTCGGTCATTCAAAGTTGGCTTCTACCCCCAAAAAAAAGGTTGCAGCGTGCAATCACCACATGAAGGCAACGTTGGAGGCAGAAAGGACCAACAAGCATTTCACATGAAATGTGCTAGGATGATATCACAATGAGGATGGTCCAATTGATGGGTCCCATGATGAATGACCCATGTTGCCAAAATCATAGCTAACATGGTGTTGTTTGCCCCAACGGGTTCCTGGTGAAACTCGTGTCCCACGGTATCCAAATCTGGGACACCAAAGATGGTAACCAGATTTGGTGGGACCTGAATTGATAGGACTCAGGGCTTGATTTGTTTGTGTATGAGTATACCTGGACCCGCTAAACCCGGGCTCGAGTGTGGTGGCCTGTGGGGTGCGAGAGCACACTCATGGTTGGTGGCCCGTGTGAGGCGGGTGGCTCGTGTGAGGCGGAACCCATGTGATTTGGGGCCCATGAGGGGGTGGAACCCAAGTGATTTGGGGCCCAAGAGGAGGGTTCGGCCGAGGACCTAACCCATGGATGTGGGGCCTGGGCTATGAGATAAAGGCATTAATTCGTCATGCTCTATCAGTTCGAGCTTTTAGAGTAAGTTGTTAATTGTCCTGCATCACATACATAATGGGCCCCAGACAATCAGTTACATGGCTTCTTCATGTTTAGTTATTTGTTGATGTTAACATAGTTTGCTTAGAAAGGTTAGTTTAGACATGAAGAAGTGGGCTGACTTTTGATAACTTGTTTTGAACATCTTTTTCTTGAAAAAGCAAGCACTTTTTTTCTGCGCCTTTTTAAAATATTTTTTGTTATTTTTACGATTTACCATATTTAGCTTGTTATTTTAATTAAAATACTGTGTGGCTTACACTACACACAACGTAGCCTACACTACACACTTTAGAGTGACTGCTAAGCCAGGACATTGTATTTTCACGTTGAGACATTGGTTCAATTCCTGTAAGGGATAGGTACTCATTCCTGGCGGGTGGTATCATTGCTGAGTGATTGCTTGCATGCCGTTGGCTATTTAAACATTGTTAATGAAGGATGAGACTTTGTTGATCCTTTAAGCTTGTGGTCAGTGTTTGCATCGATAAGCTACAATAGTCTGACTTGCTGAAAAGTGAAAGCCTTGCTATCTGGTCTTAGGTTCATCAAAGGAGTTGGTGAATGGGTTTTATATCTCAACTACTATTTGTGGTTTCTTTTCTCCTGAAAGAAAGGCTATAAGCTATTTGAGGTATTTGTTGTATTTATGCCTCTTCATTATCTTGCTACAGCTAGACAGATGTTACTCAGGTTCAAATCTGCTAATAATAAATGCTGCCGCCTTTTTCTTTACTTCTATTTTTTATTTTTTTGTGGAGTCATTTTCTGAAATTTATAAATGCTGCTGCCTTAATCAATGGAATCCAACATTGAAGTTTGCCATATTCTTTGGAACAAGCCTTTCTAAAATAATGAAATATGTTAGAATATTTAACTCCTTGTCAAATTGGAGAAGGACGCTCTCTCTATTTAAGTGGCATACAGCTAGTAAGTAGATTCTCAGGCACCTTCCTCGCCCAACAAGAAGGAAAGATCTCATTGGCAAGGTCCCACCATTGTGGTGCATGCATTAGAAGGATCATCTTGTAGAAAGTTCTGTTTATTATAAGCCTGGGTAAAGACAGCCTATTGTAAACTGTTAGCAAGGAATCGTGATAATTTCTATTTTAAATATTCGGCAAAAAATGATTCACATCACCAATCTAAATAGATGGTCAGGGCTATGATGACGATGACGGTGATGATTAAGGATCATAGTGTATAATTTTGCATTATGATTCAAACAAATTTGCCATGTTGATTGAAATTTTCTATTGGTATAATGGCATCCTCGCGCTATTGATTCTAACTTCTTTGCAGTGTAAGGATTTCTCATTCATTTCTCGTTCATTAAATGGTATTTTCATTTAAGCCCAAATTACTGGGAGAAAGGCTATGAGGATGAGATGATTCTGTGTATAGTGGATATAGAGGTGGCCGAAGCACCATGTGAACGTCTGCTGCAGTTGCTCATGTCTTGAATATGAGTTTTGAGAAAAACCAATTCTCAGATTTATGTCAACAAGAACTTGAGAATTAAATAACGAAGTGCACTATATCTGCATGTTATAATTTTCTAGTATTTAGTTCATAAAATTATGACAAGCAAAATAAGATGCCTGGAGAAGTGTCTACTGTTGTCTGGGTTCTCATTCTTCTAGATATATAAACATCAATTTTTTATCTGCATATAATCATTTTGTGAGTGTTTGTTTTGTGAAATTATGATGAGCAAAATATGATAAGTGGGGACGTGTATACTGTGGTTTGCGTTGACATTCATCTGTTTGCATCATCATCTTCTTCTAAGGCTTATCTCAACTAATTTGGGACATTCATCTGTTTATGTAAACATTGATATTTAGTCTTTTGATAATTACCACTATTTTATCCTTCGAAAAAAAAAAGAAGATAACAACTGTTTACGTTCTTGCATATACATCACCTCCCTCATTGTTCTTGATAGGTTGATGATTCTACTTATGATGGTGATGATGGAACTCTCGACATGCCTGACGGTCTTTCACATTTTAGGATGAATTTGGAGGAGATTTTAGTAGACATTTGTCAGCTTTTGGGATCCAATACATTTGTTCAGAAGGTGCACCATTCTTCAAACTGCTTCTTTGATGGCAAGTAGAATATTTACATTTGTTTGGAGTTAACTTTGTGCTGTAGGTTTCGTGAATGATGATTTTATCTTATAAGTTATAACACATTACATATGCATAAGATTTGCTGCCACCAGATAAAATAATGTGTCATGAATCCATCTCTAGATTCCTCAGATCTTTCATGAATTGACTCGATAATCAGCTAGAGATGAAGAAAAGAAAATGAAAATAGAACTAATCATGCGGAGGTGCTCTACAGAAGGCCATAAGTGTCATAACGATGGGTTCTAGAAGAATCACTCTCTAGGGCTTTGAATCCCGTCTTTGGAAACAAGGAAATCTAATTTAGTTCATTCAAAAAATGTTTCATCTTTCTCTAAAATCATTCATATGTATTTCTGTTTATACATAGCCTTTTATGAAGTCCTACTTTAGGTAAGAGAATTCAAGACTTGTAGACACCCTAAATGCAAATTGCCCTTATCACCTAAAGGGTCTTGCTCTTTCCACTTTCGTAGGGATTAACCTTTAATTAGGAAAACCCCATCCTGGACCCCTTTTTTGACTAAAAATCCCTTAAAAAAACCCCAAAATATTAACCTAAAAATGGTAACGAGTGTGGGAAGGCTGGGGGCCCTATCCTTTTTTTTTTTTTTTCCAATTATTTAATTTTGCATTTTAAGGGGGAATGAAATCCAATTTCTGCACCTTTTTTTATAAATTTTTTGAAGGCGTGGATATGGATTTCTACTCCTTGAGATTTCAGTTGGTTTTGGGGCCATAGAAATTCAATTTCCACTGCCACGATAACAAATTTTTTTTTTTTTGGCGATTTCCTTGCGATTTGGTCCTTTTGATTTTCTTATTCCATCCTGTGTGGCAGTATTACTCCCCTTTTTACTTCTCTAGTCATGCCATGTGTCCCACATTTCACAATGCCCTCAAAGTTCACCAAAATTACAACTAAAGCATTCTCAAATCTATTAATAAGAATCCCTTCTCTAAGAAAGAGGCCTTTGTATCATGTTTTCTACGAAGGCCTCTTTATGATATCTTTAATGGAATCTGACCATCGGAAGCAAGAAATAATGTACTGATCTCAATCTTATTAGGTACGCAACTAATGACCATTAACAAAGCCTTGTGGTCCAGAAATATGATCTCCAAATCAGCCTGGACAAATAATAACCACCACCAAGCATCCATAAAAAAAAGAAGGCAAGATTCAAAAGGAAATCAAATGTCAATTACGGAAGGATGAGATAGAAATTTCAACAATAATAAACTTGTCCCAAAGTGGAAGAATGTGAAAAAACGAGTGTTTGGAGCCTCTAGAAGTATCAAAGTTTGCATGGACTAGAGGAGCGGCGGGAGCCTAATAGTCTCAACCCTTAAAAGGTCTTTGGCAAAAAGCCTCCAAGAGAAACACAACCAAAAGAATATCCCTTTACACATTCCTCCTCCTTTGACTAAAGGGATCATTTGGATGCCTATAAAATCCTTGATTGTAAAGGGTTTACAGGCATGTGTTTAGATGACAAGATTTGCTTAAGTGTTTACAAATTTTAAGCACAGTACAGATAAACTCTTCTTTTTTCAGGCAAAAACCTTTGTTTCATATTACAGGTAAAGTCTTTTCACTAGAAAAGACAACATACATACCATCCAATCTATCCATCTACATTGCTTGATGCTCTCCTACAACCCCCAAAAAATAGGCCGATCGATCATCAGGTGGCCCACACGACAAGGAACAGTTGGGATGGGACGTCCACCATTAAAAACCTTCTAGATTGTGCATGGGGCGACTATAGTGGGTGCAGTACAATCTGATTTCTCCAACATGTGTGCCCATTTATGTGATGTAGAAAAAGAAATGTCAAGCCCTTTTTATGCAATTTGAAGATTTTGGCAGGATTTACAGCCGTACACTCTATGTGATGTGAATACACAATAAATGCACTGTAAACACTCTACAGGTTAGCCAATGACAAACTGTTTACTTGTAAGCATTACCACTCAAAAAGCCAAACAGGATAGTAGGTAAACAGTTTATACATGAAACTCTTTTCAAGTGTGAAGTGTTTATAGCTTAAAAGTTTCCAAGCATCCAAATGACCCCTAACTTTAATGTGTAGTGACTAATGAGTAATGACTAAAATATCCCTACTTTTTAGATTTAAAACATAACCACATAATGAATAATTAATAATAACCATGTCCACCGCCAATAAAGCCAATAACTTTAGCCCATATTGCATTTCTCACTAGTCCATGCATGCACATGTGTGACCCACACTCACATGACAAGCGGGCTACATGTGTCCACCTCCAAATCCAAGACTTTGGTGTCTGGATTGCCATCAAAGCACCCCATTGTGAAGCTATCATCATCATCATAAATCCACCAGTGCCACCATCGTTGACAATCAAGCTCGATGACCATTGGATCTAGACAGTTTGTCAAATTTGATAATAGATCCAAGTGATCCAACAGTGCGAAATCAGATATGACAGCTAGAAAAGCCTGTGAAAGTCTGTCATGGTCAAGGATCACACCAAAAAGGTAAGGTAAATAGCTTGATGTCAGCCCTCAAAAAGGATGGCAAGAAAACTCTATTGAGCCACATTTTAAACCTGAAGAGCATATGGAGTGGGGAGTCATCTTCCGAGACAATCTGGGTTCCAAGTAAGGATGATGTGATTCATGGATATGAACACATGACCTACCCAGGGTATCAATAGCCCCTCTACCCTATGCAAGGACCACAAGCACGAGCAACTATTTGTCATGTTTATCCCAAACATACTGAGGCAATTCAACCCCATATCTAGAATACCCAACCAAGAGTACGACAGCAGAGATGAAGATTTCATGGGCAATATGGACCCTAATGCCTTTCACAATTGGTGGAGAGCATTGTAAAATCACTTCGAGTTATGCTTTGTGGCGTTGAAATTAAGGGGGTCAACACTGAATAGGTGGCATACAGTTGTGAGAGATAAACCACATTGTGGCCTTCTACCCATATCGACTTGGGAAGAGATGAATGTGAAGTTAAAAAAGAACTTTTTACCATTAAATTACAAGGGCAAGGCAAGGCCTTTAGAGAACTTCTTAGCCTTCGATAAGGGAATCCAACTGCCGAATACATGCAAAAAATTTATGACCTAATGGTGATGTGTGATACAAATGATACGAAGATACAACGGGTTGCAAAGTATTGTCATGAGCTGAGGATGGCTATACAAATAGAGTGGAATCAATCCCAAAAGTGTAGAAGAGGCCCATAAATAGCATTTCACGTGAAAGAGCAACACAAGATAATAGCTAGACACAACAACTTTCAAGTTGGGGCAGTTTTCATCTTGTTTAGCTTTGAGCAGGTCAGGTTCGCATTTTACTTAGCATCCGGAACGGTAGCTCCATATAGGATTGGCCAACACGACTACAGGAGTATTTAGGGTACTCTGGTGGGTAGTAATGGTGGTAATTGGCAACCCACGCAACTGCAATGAAATTTTGAGATGGTGGGAGCAATATGAATGTAGCCTCACAAAGCACATTTGACAAGCTGAAGCTGAAGCTTATATTTGCACAAAGTGTGAAGCAAAGTGGCATGAAATTCAAGTGCAGGAGCGAGGAAACATCTCTTTCAAAATATAAACAACTATAAAAAAGAACGAGGCGGGAGTGGGAGTCAGAAGCGGAGAGTTGAAGAGGTTGCATCACCTAATTAGAAGGATCAACTGAAGCCTGAGAAGTTTCCAGCAAGATCCTATACCAAGCTCCACTCCAAAAAGGTGGGTCCTTTTTATGTTTTCAAGAAGCTCGATGATAATGCATGTGTGATTGAGGTTCCTCACAAAATGAAGAGTAGCCCCATTTTCAATATAGACCTTACATTTTACCTTATACATTATAAAAATGAGAGCATAGAAGAACAAGCTATCTAGATGCCTGAAGCATCGCACCGGTTCGAGTAAGTCATTGAAGATGTGTTGGATGACCAAATAAATCATTATTATGTTTATATAATTTAAAGCCAATTCCCAAGACTTTATTTGCTGCTACGATCATGCATTGCATAGGTGGAGAAGGTGCCTCACCCTTTCTTTTTCCATCACTGAGCACCTTACCTAGACTTTGGGAGTAGAGACCATTGTTGGAGACTTGGTTCTCAAACCTTCAACTATTCTGCGAGTGAATTGCCTCAGTGTTTCTCTAACCATTGACATTTGACGGGAATCTAAGTCCCAAAATCCGGTTAATGGTGACTCCATTTGATTTTCACATGACTTTGTGATTTTCTAGTGGGTTTGCCAGTCTCTTTCAAAATACTAGAACACTATTGGCTCACACATGAATAAATCCTAAAATATCTCGACTCAACTGACAAGCTTTGGATATACTGTGATTACATTACTTCGATCCTTAAGAAAACTGCAGTACCCAAGTCATACTTTAGATAGGATCAATGATGGGGATGCCCTTCCCCAAGACTTGAAATTCAGATTTACTGGGATTTGGACTCTAGAGCTATCAATATTTCGAACTAGGAAACCGTACCATTTGGGCAACAAATTCAACTTGTGATCTTGTTCGGTAATTATTTTAATATGGTTCTAGGTAGTGGGCAGCCATGAATCTGTACCATACCATCTCCCAAGAATTTGGATTTTGAGGACAAGCCCAATCGATGCCATTTTTTTCGGAAGGGTAATTGTTGCTGTACTTGATACTGGGTAATATGGGATATTGGAACTCTGTCCACATCCTTCGACAGTTCGGCACTTTCTTGTTATTAAGCTTCTTTAGAAGATTCATCTTGCATCTCTAAGGGCATAATCATAGCGTTCTCAGTCCCAGACAACCCTGGCAGTAAGGACACCTAATGGTTTTTAATAACCAGTTTTAAAATTAAGCCTTTCATGTAAACAATCCACTCGCTTAACCTTCTATGTTGGAATGTGTGGGACAAGTCACAACGTTCACTCAGCATTTGAACATGGTCCAAATGCTCTCACCTATTAAATAGGGACTAGATCAGTGGGCTTAATAATCCACTAAAATCTGTACTAGCCTCCACCCACATGTTAAAGAGGGATCAGATGACTTTCTATCTTTTGGCTGATTTTCTAGAAACTTGATCCCAGCGCATCATTGGGGAGGGCCTTACGGTGAATGTCTTGAATAATTTAACTTCTCTGTCTTGGTTGGCTTACTAAGCTCATATACACCTGCCTAAAGAGAACGAAGATAGTTTTCATGTGATTATTTGGGTAGTTTGTAATAGCATGCAATGGTCTGTGTTTGGGTGGGGCCAAAGTGGACTATTTATTAGTCCAGGCTGAAATTTAGGCATTGTCTTTAAAGGTAGCAAGTCATAAACAGGCCTGGACCCTGTCTTGGGTTGTTCCCAACAGAAAAAGTGGTTGGACTTGAGCCTTGGCCCAGCCGCTATAGTAGTTCGGGCCTAAAATTTCTGGCCAGGGACTGCAGGCTTAAAAAGCAGACTTGGGCCCAGTTTGTGGTTGATTGGATCGAGAAAACCAGCGGACTAGCGTGTTCCATTGCCAGCTTTCATTAGTAGAAACCTTGCCATGGACACTGATAATAAATAAAAATTGATGTTGATGTTGCTAAATTATCCATCTAAAAGCAAAGTAAGGCATTTGATGGTATCTTGAATCTTCTCTATAATAACCACATGTTCCCTAGTGAACAGTTTGTAACTTTCTTTTTACAGACAACACAACATGGAGACTAGATCCATCCTATCAAATTACACAATTTCATTTTTTTATACTTGTGTTTATACATTTCTCTAGAACTTTTTTCAAAAATTTACATAGTGATTTCTTATTTCATTGTAGCTATTCTGCCGTGGATGGGCTTCTGCAGATGGACTGATTCCTTGGAGAGAGGTGGAAACTAGAATGTTTGCACTTAATGTGGTGAGCACATTTTACTACTTGCAGTTTATGCCCTTGAGGTTCACATTCACCTTCATGAAAGTTTATGTGAACTGCTACCTTTTATTAGCATCTTCCTTATATGTCTCTAGAGGTTCTTGAGCATGCCTACTCTCTTCTCCTTTTCTGCTACATAGTGGATTCTTAATTTATTGTCAAGCATGGAGCATGGCCATGCCTAGATCTGATTTCGTTGCCATTCTTGTTATCCCTATGAGAATGTCGAGAGATGAGTCATGCATGCATGTTATTAGTTATGTTTTTTTTTTTTTTTTTTTTTTTTCTTTCTTTTTTTCATTCTTCTTTTCCTAGCATGTGCTTGTTGGCTAGTTGCCTCGTATTTTAAGATCATGGTTTTGGTCTCTCTCATTATGAGAGCACCTCCCAATATGCATGATTTCTTCTTTAATTAAAACCAAAGCCACCATTTTGTTGATATTGTCATTCCATTGGCTGTCTCTCTCTCTCTATCTACATCCTAACCCTTATACTAACCTACTTTCTTCCAAATCCCAATCATCCTAACCTATGTGAAGCTAGCAAGGAATACATCCATTCCAATTGTTCTCCAAATGCAC
Organism: Magnolia sinica; assembly: GCF_029962835.1. Taxonomy (NCBI): domain Eukaryota; kingdom Viridiplantae; phylum Streptophyta; class Magnoliopsida; order Magnoliales; family Magnoliaceae; genus Magnolia; species Magnolia sinica. The sequence goes on along the minus strand of NC_080575.1, from coordinate 776,048 downwards.
CTTCATCTTACCAAATGATCAAGTCTTGGCTTTCAAAAATTTGAAGGGTTTTCTTTTTTTGGATGAAGTTGAAGACAACCAATAATCTAATCTTTACTTTATTGAGGTTTGGCTTTATTTGCATGTGTTTAGAATATTGTGGCTTACGATAAGTACTTGAACCTTTCAAATTGAAGCTTTTGCCCTCAACTGAATTATTACGAGTTATGACAGATAAAGAATGGCACGGTATCTTCATTTCCACTTCTTCGAAACCATCAATGTTGCAAACAACGAATAACTGTTTGTTTATTCCTAGGAGATAGTCACAATAAAAGTTTCATCTATTGAAGTGGGAAGAGGTGTGCAAGCCTTAAGGGGAAGGGGGAGCAGGTAAAATGAAGTTGGAGTTTATGAATCTTGCTTTGTTAGGTAAGTGGTTGTAGGAATTCAACACGGAAGAAGGGAGCTTATGGAGAGATATGATTGCTAGTAAGTACGATGGTAAGGAAGGGGGATGGTGGGTAAAAGGACTCATCCTCATATAGGGCTTCAGGGTTGTGAAAGGCGGTTGCTAGGTTGGTGATTAAGTTTAAGGAGGGGGTTATTTTCTCATTAGGTGATAGGAAGAGGATTCATTTTTGGAGGATGTGTGGAGAGGAGAGAGGACACTCTATGCAAAGTTTCTGAGGTTAGCAAGGTTATATTCGGAAATGAATATTCCTGTTGTTCATTTCTTCTTTGGTTGTGGCGAATTAATGTTTTGGCATGTCAGAGGAATTTGAGGGATGGGGAAGCGAACAATTTCATTCGATTTGGCACAGCTTCATTGCTTTTGTCCTTTGGGTGAGAGGGATGTGATGGTGTGGAATAAGGAAAAGTCAGATTAGTTCTTTGTCATGTCATTGTACATGTTGATACACAAGTTATCATTGGGCAAGAGAGGACATCACACCTCTTATGTTTGCTTCTATGGCGGGGCTCCTAACGTAGTGGCATTTGCTTGGTTAGTGAGTGGGAATAGGGTCACTTACAAGTTACAATAGACAACCCTAAAAAAAGGTTGATGGTGATTCCCAATATTTGGCATGTAGAATACAGAGTAAGTAAATCATTTATTCATCCATTGTTCTTTTGCTAGATGGGTGTGGGAGAGATTCTTCAACTTTTTTACATGTGTCATCGGCGATCTTCCTAACATGACATGGGGGCTGGGTTAGGAAAAAGGAAAGGTGGTTTGGAAGTTAGCCTTTTTAGTAGGCATTTGGGCCCTTTTGGGGAAAAAGGAATACTTGGCGCTTTCAGAATCTTAGCAGGATGGTGTTGGAGGAAGGGCGAAGCTAGATGTCATGGGATGGGCCTTCTGCATAAAGGCTCTTGATGACTGTAATTTTTCTTTTTTTGTTTGGGCCTAGCCATTGTATTTTTACTTAGAATCTCTTCTTTGGCTCTTCTTTTCTAATAAACCTTAAAAAAAATCTTGTAGTTTCAGTAAATTTTCTTCATGAAATCATGTATATGTGAGCCATTAGTCTTTTTCATGAGTACCATTCTCTTTGGATAATTAATAATGAGGTCATCCAAAGCAGCCTAGGAGCACCAGTGATTAGTGTTCCAAATATCAGCAATATTATCGAATATTATCGGTATCCTCAGGTCAATGATATTGAAATTGCTGGAAGTATAAAAAATTTCAAATGATAATATCGGCGACACTTTGCGATATTATCGATATCATCGATACTTTGAGAAGAATCCCTCATAAAAGTTCCTTGGTATCGGTGATACCATTGACAATATCTCTATTACTAGGGAAATGTTCATAAATAGATGTAAATTGACAGAAAATTGGGAAAATTTTCAAAAACCCAAAAAATCTCCATTTTGGTATATATATATATGTGTGTGTATATATATATATGTATGTATGTATGTATGTATATATATATATATATATATATATATATATATATATATATATCCATTTGTTTCTTAGATGATCTTGATCACTCGTGGTTTTTATTGAATAAAAGTTTGGATTTGGGGATAAATCTCGACTCGAAATGAAGAAGAGTTAGAGCGCAAAGAGAACAAAAAATCTGTAGAAACCTTTTTGTTTTTTAATGGTAGCATGGATTGTAATGGAAATCCAAGCCTATTGATTCTCATGCAAGTGGAAATTGGGGAAAGCTGGAAAAATCCTAATTTTTCAATTTTTATATTGGAAATAGTGTTCTTCACTTTAATTAATGTGGAAATATATTAACGAGTGTTGGCCATTTTGTATCTTTATTTTATACTGATTTTTTTGATAACACGTTTAGACCCCTATAAAATGTAGTTATATATATATATATATATATATATATATATATATATATATATATATATATATATATATATATATATATGGGAAAAGGTTCTATACGGTCGAGCTCATTGGAACTCCCCATGAGGTCGAGCTGTGTGGGCCCCAACATGATGTATGTCAAACATCAACACCGTGCATTTGATGGGTCCCCTTTCAATTATGGGACATCCCAAAAATCAGCCGTATAAGGAACTCAGGTGGGCCATAACATCTAAACTCATGTGAAGACATGCCTAAAACATATAAAAGCACTTGGTGGGGCCCACCTGAAATTTGGATGTGTCCGAAACTTGGTCTGACCCCTCATCCAAGTGGGACACACATAATGGGTGGGACGGATTTGTGAACCACATCTCGGTGGGCCCAAAAAATAATTATGAATGTTTTAATGGAGGGTAACCCCTCTCAACTTTTGTATGTGGTGTGGTGGCCCACACAAGTCACGGATTGACTTGATTTTTAAGCCCTAGGCCCACAATGGAATGGTGCATCTGATTGATGGAGTAGATGTTCGACATACATCATGGTGGGGCCCACACAACTCGACCTCATGGGGATTTCCCATGAGCTCGACCGCATAGAACCTCTTCCCTATATATATATATATATATATATATATATATATATATATATATATATATATTGATTCTACATGTATAAACATGTCTTGAAGTTTCACTGAAAAATTTCACATTTTTCCTATGCTTCCCCAACATTTCCTTTAGACAACAATATTTTTCCAAGCATCATCAATAATATCAGCGATACCATTATTGACGATACCAATACATGTTTCTATATCCCTGATCATTGATAATGGTACTAATATTCTGGACACTAGTACTGACATGATACAAATGCATATAAAGATGGTTTGGTCATGCGTAATGAAGACGAGATGGCGTAAAAATTGGATGAGAGGAAGGCCTAAAAGGATTTGGATCAAGGTGGTGTGGGATATGAAGGATTCACTTAGAGAGGATAGGAACTTAGGTAGGAATGATTGGTGAATTAGGATTAGTAAAACCCAATCTAAATATTTGATTGTTGTCATTGTTATCCAAGCCTCCAACAAACTCTGCTTGGTGACAGCTGCCACAACCTATATTCAACACTGGCAAAGGAGGAGGGTTGATGCTAGGTGGGCAACTGGTTGTAGAACTTTTGACAAGCTACCATGAGGATGTTTGTTTCAATAGGCAAAACATGATTTTAAAGCTGACCTGAAATTTGCTGGGACAAGGCTATGAGATGACGTTGATGACCATTGCCTTTGGATGTCTCAATAGTTTCTTTGGATTGGACTAGATCAGAAAGTTTTCGTCGACAATTCTTCTTCATTGAGTTTGGCCTTGGTTCATATATGTTGTGGTTTAAACAACACTTTGGAGGGTTGAGAAAATTTCTCATTCGGAAGCCACCCTCCTGCACTACTAAGAAATCAAAAGACAAACATTCCTGTCAATTGAGGGGTTAAAACGTTGTGTAATCGAGTGGGCCCTCGTAAAAAAAGAAAAAAAAAAAGAAAAAAGAAGAAGAAAAGAACATAGGGATTACTTATATGATTTCTTAGCATGCCACTTTTGTTGAGAAAACCCAACTGCATTAACTAAGAGATCAAGGAAAAAAATTTCATATTATATATGCCATTGAGATTGATCCTTCTACTTGAACTTGTAACGCTTTTTGTTTTGGCAGCCAAGGCACGGTTTATAATATCATTCAGTATTGTGCGTAACAATCGCCCTGTACTTGTCTGATTCCAGTCCTGGTGTTTCCTTATGATATTTGTATACATTAAGAATACTACACCAAGCTAGTCAAAATTCACTCCAAGACGTACGACCATGTCGAATAGGAATTCCGGATTCATATCCAAAAGCAAGGGCCTCATATGCAAATTAGATATTCAGAAGGCGTACGACCATGTCGAATGAGAATTCCTCATGTATATGCTTCACAAAATGGGCTTCGGTGGGAGGTGGTGCAAATGGATCAGAGAATGCGTGGGATCGGCTGTCTTCTCCCTTCTCGTCAATGGATCTCTGAAAGGGTTTTTCCTTAGCTCCAGGGGCCTTCGCCAAGGCGACCCGCTCTCTCCCTTTTTGTTCCTGATTGCGGGTGAGGCCTTGTCCCGCATGCTTTGTAGGGGCCAGAAAGTAGGCCTTATTAGAGGCTTTAAAGTGCAGGGGATGTCCGTTCCAATATCCCATATTTAGTTCGCTGACGATATCCTTCTCTTCAGCGATGCTGAGCAAGTGAAAGTCAGCAATTTATGCACTATTATACGCTGCTTTGAAGCCATTTCGGGCCTCCGAGTAAATATGTACAAGTCCACTATGCTGGGGGTGAATATGGAGGAAGCAGAACTAAAGGAGCACGCTAATTTCTTTTGCTACGCGGTACATTCCCTCCCTACATCTTTCGTGGGCCTTCCTTTGTGTGTCGAGAAGCCTCCTAAGAAATCTTGGGATAAGATCATTGACAGAGTTAGGTCCTATCTAGCAAACTGGAAGAGCAGGTATTTATCTTTGGGGGGTCGGTTAACTCTTATAAACTCAGCGTTGTCAAACCTTCCAATCTACTACATGTTGCTGTTTAAGTGTCCGGCATCGGTTGTTAATGCTTTGGAAAAGCTAAGAAGAGATTTTCTCTGGCAAGGAAAGACAGATAAGGAGAAATTTAATCCCGCAATTGGAAGGTTGTCTGTTGTCCGACGCAAGACGGTGGGGCAGGTATCAAGGATCTTAAGCTTATGAATCGCGCTCTTCTTGGGAAGTGGTTGTGGAGACTCGGGAACGAAGATGGGGCCTTATGGAATGAGCTGATAAAGAGCAAATACGGCAGGTCCAAGGGGGGTTGGTAGACCAATAGCAGTTGTAACCACAAGATATCTGTTATATGGAGGGACATCATTTCTACCAAGTCGGAAGTTCTTAGCGGTATATCCATGGTGACAAGTAATGGATCCCAAACTCGGTTTTGGTTGGACCCCTGGTCGGGGAATGACACGCTCGACACAGCCTTCCCAAACATATTTCGCATCACCAAATTCCCCCACTGCAAGGTTGCTGATTGCTTATCATTAGTTGGAGGAAATCTCGTTTGGAACATCGAATGCAGAAGGAACCTTAGGGAATGGGAGATAGAAGAATACGCTGTCCTCCTTAATCGCATCTACAGCCTATCGCTTAATCGCAATGTACCTGACAGTCTGTCCTGGCGTCCGGATAAACAAGGCAGATTTTCTGTAAAATCCCTCTACGGATTCTTGCTTGAAAAAATTGCTCCTCCTGCTGGTCTATTGCGGTATCATGGCTGGAAATATTCGGTCCTTCCCAAAATCGCGGTCTTCGGTTGGTTGGTGGGAAATCAGAGGGTTCTCACTGTTTATAATCTGTGGAAGCGGGGAATGAAAATTATCAATATTTGCGTCTGTTACATGGCCAATGAAGAGACGATCAATCATCTTTTCATTCACTGTCCTTTCACATACAAGATTTGGTTAGTTATTCTCCACCGCTTCAACGTGCTCTGCTGTTTTCTAGGTTCAACTAACAGTCTCCTTTCTTTCTGGCATGGGGTTAAATGCGGGAAACACCGGACTCCTCTATGGCGAATGACCCTTCTTGTGGTTTGGTGGGCTGTTTGGGTCAAAAGGAATGATTGGTGCTTCAACGACAAAGCCAACTCGGCGGAGTCCACTACGTCTAGGGCGATCCAATTTCTGGTCGAATGGGCTACTTACTCGATTAAGGCAATAGATTGTAATTTTGATTTTCTAGCTGCGTAGCGGTTCTGCTATATCAGCAGAGCTGTGTTTTTCTCCCTTTCTTGTATTTTCTTTCCCTTTTATCAATATAATCCTCTACGTTAATTCTAAAAAAAATAAAATTAAAAATCACTCTAGGACGAATGATATGTATTTTCTGATACATATGACTGCATATTATTTTTCTAGCTGGATGTTACTGCTTGGTTACAAATATTTAAACTATGCCAAGCAGACCTCCTTGTTTTTAAGGTTAAGTAAGAATTTGTCTACCTTGGTTGTCCAAAACAAAGTTAACCATCCTCAGCGTCACTGGGATGCCCCACATTCTAGCATTGGTGATGAGATGTCCTGCTGCAAAATCCATATTCCATAGTTTGAAAAGGATCTTCTGGCGTAGTCATGAGAATGCATGAGTGGAAAAGAGTGCCTTTTTGAATTATAAAAGAATTAGAGAGTCACAACTATGTTGTCAAGATCCAGACCACCAATGTTTTAAATATTGACGATATCGGCCGATATTTCCCACGATATATCTTGTATCCCACCTATGCGATATGAAACACGCAAGTATTGCTGATATATCCCACATGTTCGATCCGGTAAGCATTTTCACTCCTTTTTTTTTTGTTGAAATTATGTTAAATCGGTGTCAAATGGTTACAAATCTATTGGTTCTTCATGTTTTGATTATAGAGTTGGAGCTTCGATTTCAATATCTATTGGTTTTTCATGTTCGCTATATATTTTTATTTTTATTTTTAAATTTCCTTCAACTAGCTATCAATTAAGAGTAATTTTGAAGTATTTATGAGTATTTGATGAAATGATCATCACATTCACCCTAATTTTGAAATTTGAGTGCAGGTGTTCTGATTTGGGAAAAATTGGGAAAATTTCAAAATTTTCTTAATTTCTCCCAAATTGCTTACAATGTTGCACTCTAAACATGAAATCAAGTCTGTATAAGGGTTGATCTACTGATTTTTAAGTCCTTGTCAATTTTCGAAAAATAAAAATCATATTTTAATTAAAAATTATTAAAATATTATTATTTTTTTCGAAATTTTCCTTCAACTAGTTCTCAATTGAGACTAGTTTCGAAGTATTTAAAAGTGTTTGATTAAATGATCATCACATAATTCTAAATGTTATGCATTCAATTTGAATATACTTGCACTAGTTCAGTCAGACAACACATAGCCCAGGACCCTATGCAAAGGAAACTTATTATGTACACTTCTTTTTTTTATATGCTATGATTTAAAAGTGTCTATTAAAGTCTTTTTTAAGAATCTTTGAAGTTTAATTGAAAAATTCAACCATTTTCTTAATGTTTCCCCATGTTTTCCAAAAAGTGCAATAAATTATCCGATATAAACGATATATCCATAACCGATACATATCTATATCCCAAGGATGCGATACGTAACACGATACCGATATTTTGAACACTGCAGACCATACACCTTCAAAGTATTTGAGTAGAGGCCTTGGAAGGGCAGGGCACTGTTTTAACGATTTGTACCAGTCCAACCTGCAGGTACCTTTTAGATTCCCAGTGAACCATTTATAACCATTTATTGACCATCCATTAAGAATTTTTTTTTTAATTTTTTAATTTTTATTTATATTCCATGATTTAAATGTGTAATTGCTGACAAATGAATCATTCTGTGACTGAAATGTAGCATGGTTGCTCAAGGCTTCCTATGAAAATGTTTATGTAGAGATAATTTTAATTCCAAACCTACTGACAGTTCAAATTCAGATGCCAGACCTTGACAATTTTATGCTTTGGCTTTGTTTCTCCCTTTCTCACAACCTTCAAATTGTACGCAAAAATTGTTTCAGGTTGCAGAACAAATTCTACAAGATGGACATCCATTTGATTTCTCAGTGATTATGCAATTGGTGACAATACTATCGAACAGAGTGACCGTTGAGCTAAAGGGCTTCTTGTGCTTTGTAAGTTATATGCGTGCTTCCCAAAATTCAATTGCCCTATTGATATTTTGATTCCCAGCCTGATCCCAACCTTTTGCATTTGCATACAGTTTTGAATAGTTAGATTAACACAATAGCCCTGAAAATATCGATAAAGAAGTCCCAAAACTATAAAGTTGAATTATAAGGTAGGGTCTATTTAATGAAAGAACGAACAGGTCCAAAAACAATATACCTGGAAAAGTGGAAAGAAAAAGTTGTGGTTCATAAACTGAAATTTCGACAGGAAGAATGTAGTAGAAAGTTGTTTTGAAAATAATTAAATTTTATTTTGTTCTTTGCCTTTTAGTTTTTCCTCCCAAGTAAAGAAAATGAAATAAGTGGCTTAAAACCAGTTTTAAACAGTTAGTTACAAAAATCTAGGGCTGTCAACGGGCCGGGCCTGAGGTAGGTCTCAGCCTGGATTTTGAACTGTTTCGGGCCAAGCCTTCGGGCTGGCCCCATTCAATATTCTGATTTTTCAGGCCCAAGCCTGGCCCATTGACACCCCTACAAAAATCTATTCTCTGTTGGTATTTTGGAAGTTTTGGATAATTTACATTGTGTAATAATATTATATATATATATATATATATATATATATATATATATATATATATATATATATATATATATATATATATAATATTATATATATATATATATATATATGTTATTTATATATTCAGAAATCACATTTCACATGGTGTTTTATTCAACTATAGCCAAACATAGGTTATGTAACTTGGATGGTTAGTTATGTTCTTCATGTTTTGAATGATTATTTCCATTACAGGTATACAGATCAGTTGCAGATGTCATTGGTTCTTATTCCAAGTGGATATCTGCTTTTCAAAACAACATTAGACCTTTACTGTAAGAATCTGATCCATTTCTCTTCTAATGATATCATCTCACAGTAGGTTGTCTACATGGCAACTTTAATTATTACTTTTCTCAGCATTCTCTTTTTACCCCGTTGCGTCCAGCGTCTCGTTGTTTCCTTTCTGTACTAATGCCACTAGTTCCAGACTATTCTTTGCTTCAGGAATTACAGAACCCTTGTGTGCAAATGCTTGTGCCTCAGCCTTGCGTAAACTCTGTGAAGATGCTTCTACAGCGATTCATGAAGCTTCAAATTTGGAAATTTTAATTTGGATTGGCGAGGTAATCTTTCCATTTAGAATTGTGATAGAACTCCTTTGAATGCTTCTTTTACCTTGTGGTCGTTGTTGTGGCCTTGCAAGGGCCTGTAGCCAAGTATTGTAATATTAATGCCAGTTGACTAGTTATATATTACCAATTTATTTATGCTAAATTGCTAGTCATTGTGTAGTAGGGAAGTCTGTCTTCTACTTAAACAATCATTCTGGTAGAATTAGTCAAGATCACTTCAAGTTCTAAATGGTTAAGATTGTCAAGTTGTCTCTTGCCTTGTCCAACTTATTGCCAATGTGTTTACGTCTTTTCCTGGATGTGTCAACACCAATGCACGCGACCAATTCAGTAAGTTTGATGCAAGGTTCACTTTTCTTCATGGTGATCATCAGACAATTCTTAAACAATCATGCTGTTATAGTAACTATTCAAGATGACAAATGAGCTCTAAAAGGTTAAGATTGTTAGGTTCATCTTGTCCCGTTTTTCCAACTTATAGGCAATGTGTTTATGCATCTCCTGGATGTGTCACCACGAAGCACACAACTATGCAGTCACATCACTGCAAGTTTCACTTTTCATATTGCATATTCTTCAATTTAAGAAAATTTCCATGTTCACTAACAAGTCCAGGAAGTTTTTCAGCTGCAAGTCTTTGTAGAACATGGCATCCCAGCCTTTACACCATAGGTTTGGTCATGATCCTCCAGCGATCACCTCATCTACCATGGCGACAATTGAATGGCACATTTTTGGAATCACTACCACTGGATTCCATGACATTGTCACCTTCTTGTGCATGAGAAGGTACCACTTGATGTTGTTTTGACGGCGTCAAGTTACGCAGTCTTTTGTAGACCTTTTGAATGGGCCCTTCAATTTGATCTTGCCTTTTATCTGCTTCCTCTAACATACAGGGTGTCCCGTATCCGTTACGATACGGCCGTATCGGCCGATACGTAACGGTAATGGCCCAGGCCGTTACGCGATACAGGGCCGAAACGGGCACCCCTCCAATTCTGTGATCGTAACGGCCGTTACGGCTCCATAACGGCTGTTACGGGCCTAAAGAAAATAGAAAAAAAAAAAAGAAAGAAAGAAAAAAAAACCATTCCTTTTTTTTCCTTTCTTTCCTTCTTCTCCTCCTCCTCCTCCTCCTCCTCCTACTTCTTCTTCTTCTTCTCGGGCTGCGGCTGCGGCTGCACCCCCCCGTTTTCTCCTTCTTCTTGTTCTTCTCTCGTTCTCTTTCTTTCCCTCTCGTTTTCTTCCTCTTTCTCATTTTCCCCTTCTTTCCCTCTCATTTTTTCCATTTCCCTCTCATTTCTCTCTCCCTCTCTCTTGGTCTCGAAAAAATGAACAGGTGGCGTGGCTATAAAACAGCCATGCACCTTTTTTTTAAAGTGGTTTGCGGCGCACGCCGCTTACTGCACTTACACTGTTTTAGTGCACATGGCCCACCTTGATTTATGTATTGTATTATATATCCATGCCACCCATCAGTTTTTCCTGATCATTTCAAGGTATGGTCCCTAAAATGAAGCAGATCCAGATCTCAAGTGGACCGCACAGTAGGATTGAAGGCCCACTGTGCACTTGCATTGTTTTAGTGCATGTGGCCCACCTTGATTTATGTGTTGTATTATATATCCATGCTACCCATCAGTTTTTCCTGATCATTTCAAGGCATGGTCCCTAAAATGAAGCAGATCCAGATCTCAAGTGGACCACACAATAGGATTGAATGCCCATTGTGCACTTACATTGTTTTAGTGCATGCGGCCCACCTTGATTTATGTGTTGTATTATGTATCCATGCTACCCATCAGTTTTTCCTGATCATTTCAAGGCATGGTCCCTAAAATGATGTAGATCCAGATCTCAAGTGGACCGCACAATAGGATTGAATGCCCACTGTTAAAAACTTATTATGGCCCACTGTAATGTTTATTTATCATCGAAACTACTGATAAGGTTGCATGGACTTGGATCAAGGAAAACAAAAGTCGCAGCTTAAAAATAAAAAAATATAATAATAATAATAGTTTTAATCGTGGGAATTCAATCCCTACTGTGTAGTGCACCAAAGATTTGGATTTGCCTCATTTTTTGGACCATGCCCAGGTGAACCCAGTCAAACAGGAAAATTAAAGATAAAATCAAAAAATTGAATCATGCTTATTGTTGCAAACATGATTTGCCAAACAAATATGGTACTTGTTTACCTTTCTGAAATACATGCAAAAGAGCAATACATCCAAATTCTTAGTAAAATTCAGAATCCGAAGCCAATAAGACTAAATCATTTAAGTCTAGTGGAACACCCAATTCTTTCTACCACATTGGAACAGAAATAAAAGTGAAATTATTTTCGAAGAATCAAGCTGAAACAGCCACAAAAATGCACAAAAGGAATCCAAAAATCAGGCCGATATAAAACTTAGGTAAAATGAGTTGGCAAAAAGGATGGACAGCATGGATATACAATACATACATCGTGGTGGGCCCTATGTACATGGCCGTAAAAATTATCCATGAGGCATACATTAACTCAAAATTAATAAATTAAATTATGGCACTATTGTTGCCATGTCACAATTCCAAAATTAAATTATTTAAATGATTTTCACCGTTAATTTGTAAACACTTGTTTTTTCTGAAATAGGATCATTTGATATTTTTCATTCATCACTATTCAATAAATATCCACCAATCCATTAGTGAGATAAAGTGCTAATAGATTGCATGAATTTAACGTTGATTTGGGGCATCAAATGGTCCACCAAATCAGCTCTAAATCGACAACACTATTTACTTGAATATAATTTCAAATTTTTTCTCAAGATTTATTGGGAAAAATTATATTAATTTGTTAGATATATGAATTATATAATTGGACATAAAAGTCCCTAGATTGTATGTTGAAATAAAATGTACACAAGTCACAAGGTATGTAATACACCAATACCTACAAATATGAGATATTTTGGTATTAGATTCATTCTAATTAATTCATATTGATATTATGTACTTAGATAATTAAATATAAAATATCTATAGCCAATACCAGGTTGTCTGGTTCATAAATTCATCAGATAGTCCGATACAGCTTCTCACTAAAGAGTGGATTGTTACACCACCATAAACATGTTCCAATTTATAAATGAATGCATATTTGGAATGTTTAGAATATTCCGGATTTAATACATATTTTTTCATAATTTTTTTGCAAAAAAATAAATAAATTTGCACCGTTACGCCCCCGTATCGCCGATACGCCCCCGTATCCGTATCGGTATTGGTGGGCACCGTTACGCCAACCGATACCGATACGAGATATCTTGCTAACATACTATTCTGGTTATTAGTCAGTGATTTCCAAAACAAGCCTAAGATATATATATATATATATATATATATATATATATATATTGAGAGCTACGAGAAAAGAATACAAAGCTTGAAAAGCCCCAACAAACAACTAAAGGGGGAGGGCAGCAGAGGCTGCCTTAACATAAACCGCCCATTCCTTGACTAGCCTTATAACATTAGAAATCACCTCATTCACCCTCACTTTCACATTCCGGAAACATTGCCCATTCCTGGAACCCCATACAACCCATAACACGGCCATAAGGAGCAACCGCCAAAAAAACTTTATGATCTTTTCCAAGTCCTCCACCACGCCACACCCATAACAATTCTTTGACTGTTTTTGGTATAACCCAAACTACCTGAAAAGAAGAAAGGAAATAGATCCATATCATCTTAACAAAAGAACATGAAAAGGTGGTTGATGGATTCCTCATTTCCCATGCACATTAGGCAAATATTAGGGAGAACCATCGCTCTTCTTTGGAGGTTGACAATAGTTAGAATTCTTTTCCGACCCACTAACCAAAGAAAAGCAACAACTTGGGGAGGGGCCCCATAAAACCAATTATGAAATGAATGAGATGGAACCGAGGAAGAAGGCAAAGGGGAGATGAAGTAATAAAGCGATCTAGCTGAAAACTTCCCAGAACTATTGATGGACCAAATGACCCTGTCCTCTTCCAACTGCTCCAGCTTTACCGACTGCAGGAGGGCCAACAAAGTTGCAAACTCTTCAAACTCGATATGGGTTAGGTTTTTGCGGCAAGGGGGGTTCCACACAATCGACTCCCCAACCCAAAATAACACTCCACCAATGAACAAATCCGTCAGGGGCAAGACTAGCAACCACAGGAAACAAAACCTGAAGCAGCTGAGTCCTTCACCAAACATCAATCCAAAACTGAATACGAGATCCCTTACCAACTTTGAAGGAAATACCCCTGCTCACCAACTGATGCGTGGCCATAATCGCCTTCCAAGCTCCCAAAGTTCTGTACAACGAAGACACTTTGACATACCAGCCGCATTCTTGTACCCCATACTTGGCTGAACTTAGCTTTAATGCCAATTTGTAGTAGGGGGATAAGCATTCTTTAGAAGTAGGTTAAGAAGAAAGATTGGTGTAAGAGGGTAATCTTATACCATGTTTAAGAGATTTCTACCGTTTTCACCGCCTATGAAAAGACCTTATTACCAAAAAGCTTTTCTTTTGTTTTCAATCAACCAAAGCCATACGGCATCTATTGATCTACACATCATAGATATACATAAATATACGTGCATACATATAACCTGAATGCTGATGTCAATTCTCCGACATAGGAGATCTTTCCTTGATTTATCTGAACAAAGAGTTGAAGAGGTAGGAGCTAACTCACGCTCACTATTAGGCTGGGGTGTGCGCACCTTGAGAGCTATCCACATGGACCCCACATGTCACACGTGTGAAGAAGCGAAGAGAAAGAGAGAGAGAGATGACTCTTCTCTCTCCTTTGCTTCTTTCTTTTCTCTCTTTTCTTCTCTCACCATTTTTATTTATTTTTTTATTTTGGGGGGGTCTGGTTTACATCATCAAAAGTTTGTAATCCTACCTATTCATGCACCAGAATTGATCAAAATCTCTCCGCTACCACTTCCATCTACCATTGGCCACTTCCATGAACAGTCCGATCACCAAAATCTAGCCTACTAAAATTTTCCTAGGTGAACCAAGATCCCATGTTGGGGGTCTCAACTGAATCTTAATGCATACGCCCAATCACACCCGTATGCCAGTCACAAATGTAACATCTCAAGGTGAGTTAAAACACACAATACTAGGATGTTAAAATCCCCATGCGTCCTCAGGTCTAAGGATTAATCAAAGCTAGTAGATGTCTAAGTCATTCCTGTTTGATCATGATGGGCCTCCTGAATTAGAGACGGGGCTATTGTCCAATTCAAGTTGCCAATCGAGTCTATAACTAGGTATTCTCAAACACGATGAACACTTGCGCTCTAGTGTAGGGTAGAGCAAGGCACCAGGAGCCCGATGGTGGAGACTATCCATCCGGAGTCCTGGTCTCATCTTTGGTTACCATCACATAACGACACAAAACATAATCATCAGCTGCTCAATTTGCTAAAGTGGTCATGGACATTTAGGGTATTGAGATCTATGAACAACAACTCTCCCTTGGCTAGTGGCTGTTATGACTAATCTCATCTTCCCTAAGGACAACCAGATGAATCCCTCATTTTCGACACATGATTATAACATCCATGACATTTACCAAACATAGGTGGTCATCTAAATCCATGATCATAGTCACCATTGGATTTCTAGGGCACACAACCCAAACATGCTAGGTTGGTAAAATCTTTTTGAAATGACAATATTACCCCTCCCAAATCCCCTAAACCACAACCCTAACCTTTGTTCTCTTTCTTCTCCAAAATGCTAAGCCTAACCCTACCCTCTCCACAAATGTAATCTCTCTCTCTCTCTCTCTCTCTCTCTCTCTCTCTCTCTCTCTGTGCGTGGATGGATGGATGTACACATTGGTTTGGTCCAGATCTTATGAAATTGGTAGGGTCCAAGTTGAAAGTGGCTGGGGCCTCACATGACATCTTTGAACAGTTAGTATCATCCATAAGATGGTCTAGATCATCCATGTTTGATGGTCCAGATAATCTTGCATTTATGGGGCCCACTTTACAAGCGGGTGGGTCTCCCAAAAAATGTCATTTTACTCCTTAATAATTGAACAGATCATATTTGACAGCACACACCAAGTGATAGTCTAGATTGTCCATGTGAGGTCCAAATCCTATCATTGGTGGGGCCACTTTATAAGTGGTTGGATCTCCAAAAAATCATCATTCAACTTTTGAATGAATGGATCAGATTTGACAGTTCAGATCATCCATGTGATGCTCCAGATTATCCGACCTTGGTGGGGCCCACTTTACAAGGTTGGTCTCTCAAAAATCATCATTTTATTTATAAATGAACAAATTAGATTTGATGGCCCACACAAAGTGACTGTCCAGATCATCCATTTGACAGTTCTAGATCTTTGGTTACTTGTGGAGCCCACTTTTTAAGCTTCTGGATCTCCCAAAAATCTTCGTTTTACTCAATTTTCAATGAACGGAACAGTTTTATTGGCTTACACCAACTGACGGTCCAGATCATCCATTTGATGATCCATATCATGTCATTGGTGTGCCCCACTTTAGAAGCGGTTGGATCTCCCCAAACTCATTATTTTACTCGTTTATTTAAACCAGGGGCTAAAAGTTTTCACACATATTGAGGGCTAAATAGTCATTTAACTCCTTTATATTTAGGGGGGGGGGGGGGGTAAAAAGGTCTTTTTCCGTGGTCAACAACTATAATGCCTCTGACATGGTTGTCACTTATTGCCAACAGATGTTAACCATAATCATAATGTCATTTCTGACCAGATGGAAAATAGAAAGGGTCATTTGTGAGTTATGCATGGAGACTGGTGTTATTTGTCAGTTCATTGTAGAATGGGTTTCAAATGTAGACCAATTCAGGGGTTGTAATCTTTTGTTTCTAGGAGTTTGGTTGGTTCGCTATCTCAGCGTCCCTAGTTTCTGATATTTCTGTTTTTCTTTTCTGTTGTATTTCCTGCTTCTTAATGAAATTGCGCTGCTCTTCAAAAAAAAAAAAATATATTGGAGTTTTTTGTTTGCAAAATATACCCATCCTTTCTACTTTCAGTGACACAAAATTATAAACTTTCAGGCAGTGATATACAATAATACAACTGTATAGCTGAAAGAGAAAGGATGGTATGCTTGGCAGTTAATGTGGGTGGTGGTAGCACAAGGTATTAAAAAACGGCTACGTAACAATGAAGGTGGTAACTGTTACACATTATAGGGCTGTAAAGGTCGTTACTTAATGGAAATGGTGGTAACCATTACATGTTACGAGGCCGTAACGGCTGTTACAAGAAAGAAAAGAAAGGAAAAGGCCATTGTTACCGTTATGGAATACCGTGCTGTAGCATTTCCCTTTTTAAGTTTTTTTTTTTTTTTTTTTAAAATTATTTTTAATATACTGTATTGAGGTACATCCGAGTCATGTCATGGATCCATGTGGACAACGAATCGTTGAACAACTTCTTCAATCTTTAAGGCTTGGAATTGTTGGGGGGAGCAGCAGTGCTCATTCCAGATTTAGGACTTGGAAGTGGGTTTGGTGATCTTTGCCTGAGATTCATAAAAGGGCTGCTAAGCGCCGAAGACTACCCGATGTGGATGGGTCATTGTCGTCGACTGTTTATGAACAAACTTGTCCATGGAATCAATCCCACTAAACATAGTTTTCATGAATTTTATTTGAAGTTTAGTGTATACAGATTTATATTTTCAAACTCTTCGGTCCAGCTTGATGCCATGTAATTCTTGAAAACTTATTAGAGATTGGGTGATGGGCCGATGGCACATTTTGATCAATTAATTTGATTATTAGGCCAGATATAGGGATGTGTACATTAAGAAGAGAAGTCCAAAAAACAGTAGATGCATACATTTTTTTAGCTGATACTGTTAATTTTTGTTCCTGCTATTGCTTCTCAGTAGACCTTTCTCCATTTGTTAAATGGAAATTTTTGCTGTGTTGCTCTATGAAAAGCTCGAGTGCTACTTATGCATAATTATTTTAGATAATATTGGCAAGATAAAAGTGGTATTTAAATATCTGTGTTGGATCCCAATCTGCTGCATGTTATCCGCTGTTATTTTCTATAGCAAGATGACTATGTGCGTGCTGTTCTTATTTATATGGAAGCATCTCTAATCTTCTAGAGGAGCATGTCTATGTAACAAAATGTGTTTCTTTCAGGGCCTGGAGAAAAGGAATTTACCATTGGATGAAGAGGATGAAGTTGTTAGTGCAATAACTCTCATCCTTAGTTCTGTTCCTAACAAAGAGCTAAAGAATAATTTGTTAGGGAGACTACTTTCTTCTAGCTTTGTATCTATTGAAAAACTTGTAAGTGTTCCTGGGTCCTTTCTCTTTTGCACTTCCTGAATATTGGGTTTTATCATAATGGTTTTCTGTATCATTACTCCATTGCAATCTCAAATTTTATTAACTTTGCATCGGATTGCACACAGATAATTGTCAGAATATGAGACTGGCATGGAATGTCAGATTTGCTGAACTATGCACAATAATATCCATGGAGCTGGCAGTGTATATTAGTTAATTTAGAAAGTAAATATTTTATCATCTTGACCATATCTATTTGTGTAGGCTTTACTAATCCTGTTTCTCTAATTTATCATTTCTAAGGTCCTAAGAGGAAACCTAAATAGTTTTACAAAGTTGTTTTATTTTTCAAAGAGCAGTTCTGTAAAAAGTATAGTAATTTTATTTGTTAAATTGGTTTACTTTTTTTTCCCCCTTATTCTTTCTTAATACAAACCAGTGTTCGAAATATCGGTATCGCGTTAAGTATCACACCCTTGGGATACAGATATGCATCGGTTATCGCATGGGATATATCGGTTGTATCACGTAATGTATCAATGTTGTTGGAAACATTGGGAAATTAGGCGAATTTTTCAATGAAACTTCAATGATTGTTAAAAAAGACATCAACACACATTTATAGATCAAAACATTACTAAAAATAAGTGTACATAATAGGTTTTCTTTTTATGCGGTCCTAATCTATGCGTTGTCTAACTAAATTGATGCAAGTATATTCAAAGTCTATTCATATAATTTATAAATGTAAGAGGATGTGTGGAAACACAAGCAATATATTCAAAAGAAAAAGAAGAATCACTAGATCAGGTTATATACATGTTTGATTTTATGTTTGGACACAAAGATTGCAACTGATTTGCAAGAAAGTGGGAATTTTTGATTTTTTTTTCAATTTTCCGCAACTCGGTCCATCTCCTCAAAATCTCGAAATTGAAGCTCCTAATCCATGATTTTTCATGCAAAACATGAAAAACCATGGATTTGTAACAATTTGACACTGATTTAGTATGATTTATAGAAAAAAAAAAGACTGAAAAAAAAAAATGCTCACCGGATTGAATATGTGAGATATATCGCACTACTTGTGAGTTTCGTATCGCACATGTGGGATACAAGATATATCGTGGGATATATCGGCCGATATTGTCGATATTTAAAACAATGATACAAACAATCCATCGAAGATGCATATGGTAAGAGAATTCTTTGTGTTTAGGTGTCCAATAGGTTCAACAGGATTTGGCTAGGAGAAGAATCCTGGTGTCTTGCCCAAGAATCCATATGTCTGCTGCTGTCGTATCCTTCTGACTTGCAAATTAGAGACGCTTCCCTACAAAAAAGATCATCGCGCACATTAGTCATGTTGCTATAGGAAATATATTCCTACTTCAGGCGTTCATGTAACTTGGTTTTTATGTTTATGGATGGGGTGTCTGGAAGGTATCCTGGTTCAGTTTAACTATTAATCTTCAAGCCTCTGGGTTTTCTTCTCAGTAAGAACCACTTAGATTGGGCATGAAGTTAGTCTAAAATCCTTTTTAGATTATGGGGTCTTATGTAATTATTGCATACATGCATAGTTCTCGTAACAGGTATACATGTCTGTCTTCACGTGAGTGATGCATGCATCTGAATGCACATATATATAAAATTTGTACCTACGATGCATGCATATCCTTTTGCTGCATGATGGATATGAGCACCACGGGATGGGTGATTGAGGGAGGGTCCCTTTGAACTCTATTTCTCCAAAGGAATCATAGGTCTGGAGTAGGTTAGTTGTCTGATGGAGGGATTGGTAATAAAATGATAGCTGATTTTTGCAGCAAAGATACCCTAACTTTGGCCATTGAATGAGGCATTCTGGCAGGGTGGTCATTTCATGACAGTGATGAATCTGTCGAAGATCCTCCTGCTGTGAGGGAGGTTTGGCATTATGTCAAATTCAGTAATTTTCCTAGAGAATTGTGGGTATTGAGGAGAGGATGGTTGTCTGAAGGGAGATGGAGGCTTCAGGACTAAAAGTTACAGATTACAGTAAAATGACGATGATGAATTTGTTCAAGAAATCGCCTACCAGATATGGTCTTGTATTTTCTTCTTCTTGACCAGCAAGGTAGGCTTTCTTATTGTTAGGGAAACATTTGATGACAATGATGAATCTGTTCAAGAATCTCCTACCAAATATGGTCTTATATTTTCTTCTTCTTCGGCATAATGTACAACTCAGTAATTATGCTTCGCTTCTCCTTCTGCTTCTTCTTCTTCTTCTACTTCTCCATATCCTCTTTTTCTCCTCCCATTTCTTGTTCTCCTTTCTCTCCTCCTCCTTGTGTTCCTTCTCCTTCTCCTTCTATTTCTCCTTTCCTTCTTCTCCTTCTCATCTCTCCTTCTGATAGAACTGATATTATAATCTTTGAAATATTATCCGGGTGGTGAACATAATTAAAATGTCATTGATTAATTGGAGGTCCACATTGGAAGAATTTGAAGGAAGATCTAAATTTGATATCCTAAGAGAGTGAAAGTTACCTCTCAAAAAAAAAAAAAAAAAAAAAGAAAAGAAAAAGAGAGAGAGAGAGAGAGAGAGAGAGAGAGAGAGAGCTCTCAAAAAAAAGAAAAAAAAAAGAAAAAGAGAGAGAGAGAGAGAGAGAGAGAGAGAGAGAGAGAGTTGGCTCTCAAGTTCAGCCTATCCTCGCTATTGGATGGATACTCCCCAGGTCTGTGGAAGCTCAGCCCTGATGGTAGCTTGTTTGGTTAACTAGAGTGCATTTGGGATTGGTGACATATTGAGAGATGAACATGGCTCCATAATTTATAGCTTAGGGCCCACTCGAATTGAATCTTTGATTAGAGCAAAATTATTACCTATGAAAATGGGGTTGGGAATCTTTGTTAATCTCATGGGAGGGTCATTAATGGTGGGAGCCAATTCATGCAATGCTACAGCTTGGGCCTTTGGCAAATGCTCCCTCCTTTAAATCTTTCTTATATATATATACAGTGTTCGAGTTGTTGGTATCGCTACAAGTTTCGCAGGCCAGAGATAAAGATATAATATCGTTATCACCGATAATATCGCCGATAACCAGAAATGCGGGGAAAAAGAGGGAAACATGAGGAAAACGATGGATTTTTCAGTGAAACTTCAAGACATGCCTAAATACACATATTTACATATTTAGGAATAAAAAATTGCGAAAAGAATACATTACATAATAAGATTTCATTTAATGGGACCTAAAAAGCACGCGATGCCATAAAAAATCACTTTAATAGCAACCAAAATGAGTTTATATATTACAAATGCAGCTGACATACACTAATTAAGACACGTAAAATAAATGAACTCAAAGATGTCAAATCAAGGATGGATTGGATTATCCAATCAATGTGGTTTTTGCATGATAGAGATGTACATGTGACAAAATCTAACATAATCGAAAATGAATTTTCGCTTCATCAAGATCTGTGTGACCTGATCAAGAGGTTGGATGGCAAAAAAAAAAAAACATTACAATGGCCCAACGAAGTTTTTAATGGTGGGCATTTAATCACCACCGTTTCCCTTAGTGTGGTCCACCTGAGATGCAGATCTGTCTCATTTTGGACTCGTGCCTTAAAATTATCTATCAAAATAAATGGACAACATTGATAAAATATTTATCATTATGATGGCCCCACAGAACATGGACCCATCAATCCACGGATCCAAACAAGTCACACGTGCGCATCATATAAATCAGTACGCTCATCGTATTGAGTCAACTGTGTGGGGCCATAAGTTTTGGAGCAAACTAATATTTATGTTTTCCCTTCATCCAGGTTTATTAGACCTTATGAACAATTTGGATGGAAAATGAACATCATGAAGGGCCCCAGGAAAGCTTCAATAGTGGATATCATTCCCACCACAACTTCCTATGGTGTGGACCACTTGAGCCTCATATCTGGCTACATTTTGGGCTCATTCCCTAGACTAACATATCAAAATGGATGGATGGTGTAGATAAAACAAATATATCATGGTGGGCCTTATAGAGCCCTGACAGGAGCATCCATCTCTAGGCTCTAGATATGTGCCAACAAGCTCTAGATCTACGCCAACGCCGATTTTCCCATAAGCAAAGATATTGTGAGAACTTTTTGAGAACTCATCATATGTGATGTGAGTCCAAAATCTGAATGGTCTAAGTGATGCAACACTCCATGAAACCTCTATAGTTCAATTTTTGCTTTCATCTAAGACTTCAGTGGGCCATTATAAAAGAAAACATTTTCTCCCTTGATTTACATCTTTCTTCACTATGGCCCACCAGAGTTTTAGATCAGGGTAAAATTTGGTCCCTGGGAGTTTCATGGGACTCCGTATCACATGAACCGTTCAGATTGGAGGCCCATTACATGTGTGAAAAGATACCTATGTGACTAGTGTAGCCGTGCACGATTAAAAAGGATGTGGATTATCTATGACAGGTTAAGTAGTGAGACTGGCTATTGAAGTGACGTCACCAAGTTATGTGGGTCCTATCATGATGTATGTGTTGTATCCACACCGTCCATCCATTTGGAGAGAACATTTTAGCGCATGTTCCAAAGAATTAGGCGGATCCAAAACTATAATGGACCCCACCACCGAAAACAGTGGAGTGAGTTACACTCACCGTTGAAACCTTCCTAAGGTGCACTGTGATGTTTATTTGAGATCCAATCTGTTCATAAGTTAACACAAATATTAAATAAGGTAAAAACACAAATATCAGCTTCATTGAAAACTTTTGTGGCCATTAGAAATTTTTAATGGTGGGCGTCACTCTCTCCACTTTTTTCTGTGGTGGGGTCCACTCAAGCTTTGGATCTAAATCATTCTTTGGCTCATGACCTAAAATGGTCTCTCAAAATGGATGGACGGTGTGGATACAAAACATACATCATGGTGGGACCCACAGAACTTGGTGACGTCACTTCAGTAGCCAGTCTGGCTACTCAACCCATCAGTAGCGCATCCGCGCCCGATAAAAAAGGGCTCCGAACCCTTTCTTTTAATCCAAGAGACCCAAAAACCCCTGAAATCTTCCCCAAATCTCCAGATTTCTTTGGATTTTTTTTTTTTCGCATTTCCTTCCTAAATCAATTCCGTTTTCAGGTAACAATCTAATAGAAGAAAGAAAAAAAGGGACTCGAGATTTTCTTTACAGTAACCTACGAATGGCGAGCTTCGATTCAAATGGCCCACCAAATGCAGCTTCCAATCGGGGCAATCTATTCTACAGGTGTAGAAATCCACCCTATTGAAAGTTTCCCCCCCCTCTCTCTCTCTCTTCCGATTTTTTCGGAATATTTCTTCCGACATGTTTCGTATCGTTGGACTGCGACGATATTGCGAACACTGCTGACAACTGGACTTTTCGCAAAAAATCGATAAAATCGCCGAAAAATCGGCGATATTAGGAAGAGAAACGAAAATAGGGAGTTTCCGTGTCGCAACTCTAGCGATACCGAAATTATCGGCGATAATTCAATAATATCGCCGATAATTTAAACACTGTATATATATACACACACACACACACACACACACACACACACACACACATATATATATACATATACATATATGTGCCTTTGGAATATACTCTACTCCATGGTACAGTTCTTATGCAATAAAGGGGTTGTGGCAAAGTTTCTCCTTTTATCATTATGTGTGAGCTTTCCAACTGGGTGGACTATCATTATGGTTTTGAAAACAGTATGGCTGTATCATAACCATATTGGTCCTCACCGTTACAAGAAGGGTGAATAAGTTGATTGAAAGAAAGGGCCATATTGACCTGCATCAGCTATTACAGTCCGATATGGGTCGGCTCAACACAGATACGGGGCCGATATGACTATAAGGCTTCTTACTTTTTCACTTCTTTATTTGTTTCAACCCTAGAGGAAGCTTAGAAACTTATTTTAGACTAGATTTAAGCCTGTTTTGGGATCAAAACACAAGATTTGAGCGGGATTTGACAAATCAATGTGGAATAATGGACCATTTTAGGGAAAATCGTGAAAGGGGTCAACCACCATTCTTTTTTCCTTTTTTTTTTTTTTTGTTTGTTTTCTCATCATTTGTTTTTTCCCCCTTGAATGGTCACACCAATTTTATTTGAAAAGGTAAATATTTCCCAAAGCAGAGTGCTACAAGCCAACCCCACAAGAATCAAAAGAAATTACAGAAAAAGGATACAAATAGCTTGAGACAGAAGGCCCGAGTGATCACATTGAGTTTTGCCCTCTTGAAAATCTCATTAGGAGATCGAATACGGTTATAGAAGCATCTCTCATTCCACTTAGTCTAAATCGACCAAAGACTAGCTAGATGCGCTAATCCACAAGAAACTTTCCCTTTAAGGCCAATCCCTCCCCCGTTGCATGCCAAGAAGAAGTCTTCAATTGATCTTGGCATCGCTCAATTACAATGGGATAAGTCAAAGATCCTGTTCAGAAACTACATGGAGGGGGATTGGGTACAACCCCTGCTTCTCCTGAGCTCGTAACAGGCTAGGGCTCTAAGGGACCCATTGTGATGTATGGGTTTATCCACACCGTCCATCCATTTTTCCATATCATTTTAGGGTATAAGCCCAAAAATGAGGTAGATCCAAGGCTCAAGTGGTCCACCCCACAAGAAGCAGTGGTGATAATGACGTCCACCATTGAAACATTCCTAGGGCCCACCATGATGTTCATTTGCCATCCAACCTGTTCATAAGGTTACATGGACTCGGATGAAGGTAAAACACAAATATAAGCTTGATCCAAAACTTCCACAGTTCCCATGAAGTTTTTAATGGTTGGTGTTTAATCCCCACTATGTGGTCCACTTGACTCTTGGATCTGCCTCATTTTTGGGCTTATACCCTAAGATGATATCAAAAAATGGATGCACGGTGTGGATAAACCCATACATCAGGGTGGGTCACTTAGAGCCCCAACTTGTTCTGAGATTGGGATAGGTGGGGGTAGTACCCAATCTGCGCCTGTTCAACATTGCTCTAGGAAAAATGTGTTGCAATAGCGCTTGGTTTACTGACTTTGCATCCAAAGGTAAAATACACATGTTGGGGAGAATCATGTCTCTTTTGAGTTTTTCCATCATAAGCACCCTATTCCTTGCCACCAATCAAGATAAGAGTGGGGACCTTTATAATGCCAAATCACCCCCGTCGAGTCCACAAACTGTCTGACATTTAGCATATGGGACACCTTGCAAAAAGATCGAACTGAAAATTTACCAGACTTCTCCCACTACCAAGCCCATGCAACCCAAGAAGAAAGGATCTGATGTCGACCGTGAAGAAAAACAAATAATCTTGCCATATGCTCCACTTTCGCATACAAGAATTTCTTGAGACCAGGAGGTGCTCACACCACTGGGTCACTCAACACTTCAAAGCAGTTTGAAATAAAAATCTTATGGTTAATCACAATATTAATCAACCCTAGAACCTGGATGCATAGAGGGCTATCAAGACACCACCCATGCATTGAGAATCTGGTCTAAGCCCCATTCTCGATCGAGTACTCAATTCCTTCCATGAATCTTGTGGGTAGTCTGGAAATAGCCTTCCACAAAGGTGATTCCTCAGTAAACCATCCCCCTTTATTGACCCCAAATTTGCTATAGATCACCTGCTTCCACAATCCTTCCTCTATCTCGAATCTTCTAAGCCATTTACCCAGTAAAGCCATCTGTATAGATCTTAGATCCCTTATGCTTGCCTCTTCTTGTTTAACCAGTTTACAAACCTCAGACCATTACAGAAGATGAAACTTATTTGAGATGTAGATCCCTGCAACAAAAAGTCTCATAGAACTATTTTCAATCGTATCAAGAATGCAAGTGGGGCATTGAAATAACGACATAAAATAAAGGTGCATATTGGATTATTTTGTCTTGATCAGAGTCATACGGCCTACAAGCGAGAGATATATTCTGTTCCAACTCGTGAGTTTTTGCTGTAACCTCTCAATCACCTTGTCCCATGTTTTGCGGGCTTACTGATACACAGAGGGAGACCAAGTACGAGGATGTTAGGCATCCAGCTTTACACCTGAACATCCTTGCTAGGATTCAACTTCTGTAGAGGACAATCTAAATTGTGCAAGGTTTTGCTTTTGTGGATATTAACCTGCAGGATTGAAACAACTTGGAAGCATCAGATGATCTTCCGCATATTGTCAACCTTCACCACCTCCACATCATAAAAAAGAAGGATGTCATGAGGAATCTGGAGATGTGAAATCTGAAAGTCGACATTTTCCACTTTGGTCCCATTAATTAAGCCCAATGACAATCCTTTATCCAACGTTCTATTGAGCACTTCTGCCACCTCAACAAATAAGAACGGGGAAAGCAAATCACCTTGCCTTAGGCCTTTCGAAGATCTAAAGAAGCCTTTTAGGGAACCATTAACCAAAACTAAAAGCTGAGCTGATCTGACACTCCTAAATCCATTTGTGCCACTTCATGCCACATCCCAGCCTGTCCAACATGTAGTCTAAGAAACTCTAATCTAAATCATCATACACGTTTTCCAAAGTTTGCAGATGATGCCTTTTTTACTTGCCCTTTTCATCTTCTTTTTGTTGCATTTCATGAAATGGGCCATAACCACCCAAATCATGCTTGGTTTCTTTTTTCTTTTTAGGGCCTGATTAGTTAACTTTCAGCAGGTCAAGCCTATAGAATGATAAGAATGTTTTGGTTTAGCATTGAATTTGTGTTAAAAATACTAGAACATGATAGATGCTGGCGTTTTACATTTGTACTATATATATATATATATATATATTTCAATAATTTTCAAAATCTTTGTGCCAAAAAGAAAAGAAAAGAAAAGAAAAACCCGACCAATGCAGACGTGTATCATCTGGTACACCCGGTTTTGTATTGTTTTTGGGCCTGGCTGATATGCTTGTCAATATTGTTATTCAAAACATTGACCAATATGACATTATTGATCTCCCTATGGGAATACCAATTTACTTGGACGAATAATCAAAGCGATCCTATTATGTCAAGACTTAACAGGTTCCTGGTGTCATTGGAGTGCGAAGAGCATTTTCTGGGCGTTTCCCATATTGTCATTCTCGGCTATACTTTGGATCACTACAAGATCACTTTGGAAACTTAAGGAGATTCGTTGGGCCCGATTTCTTTTTTGCTTCAATTGATGTGGCTTAAAGAGGAAGGGTTTGTTGATAAGGTTAAGGACAGGTGGAACTCCATTCAGGTGGAGGGGTGGGCTGGTCACATATGATGAAATTGGGAAATCTCAAGCGGTGCATCAAGGAGTGGAAAGGAAGCACATTGGTACGTTAGAAGACAGAGAAAACTCTATTCTCGAGGGCATTTGTGAAGGGAAATGGGATAATGATTAATGACACAGAATTCTATCATGGAATTGGGAGAACTAAAAGCAAAGTAGGATCTAGAGTGCGATTCTGGAGGGGAGAAGGGTGGCAAAAAAGAGTGAAATATATAATACTGTGGTCAAAATTTACTTGAACCTCATCTTGGAAGACGGTTGAAATCATCCCAGCTTGGACAATTTACAATTCGATAGGATTATCAGGAAGTGGATTGGTTGGAAAGGCCAATTCATTTAATTAATATGCTGGACTTAGAGAAAGCATATGATTATGTGAGTTGGGAATTTTCTGCATTATATGCGAAGGAGAGTGGGTCTTGGGCCATGAGATGGAGGTGATGGATGAGTGAACTTTAAAGGGGTGTTAAGATGTTATGAAACTGTATCGTGTCAAATAAATAAATTGAGATAATGTGTTCGGTGGTGAGGAAGGTGTGCAGGCCTTGGCTAATGAATTTTGTACTCTCCCTTTGATGTATCATCATCTACCATTGGTGTGTGTTTGTGTGTGTGGCAGCTGGCTTAGCAGCTGCTGGTCATTGTGGAAAGACAGCTGTCAGCATGAAACAGTATCTGTCTCTGGGTGGTTGCATTGTGCTAATTAAGGAAGCTTTATCTAATATGCCAATCTATCACATGTTGCTATTTCTATGCTCGACTAGTGTTATCCACTGTCTTTAAAAATTACAGAGACTTCCTTTGGAAGGTAGGGAAGAGAGGAAGAACTCCACTTTGTAGGATGGAATGTGGTAAGTCTCGGACTTTGTGCAGGAATAAAGATTTGAAAATGATGAATAGGGCCCTCCTAAAAAATGGTTATGGAGGTCATGGCCAGAAGAAGACAGCTTATGGAAAAAAGATTATAGCATGTAAATATGGAGAGCAAGAGGGTGGCGCACATTCACTTCTTCTCATTATAGGGCTTCAGGGAAGGTGATTGTAGAAGGAACTGACAAGTTTATGGGTGATATGGAGTTTATGGTAGGGGATGACACCCAAATTAAGTTTTGGGAAGACATTTGGAGGGGTGAGAATCTACTTAGGAGTTCTAGATTGTGCAACAAATCTTCCAGCCGACATTCAACTCTCTCGATGTTATGATATGGTGAGGAATGTGTTGGTTTGGTCTCTTGCTTCTGTAGGGACTTGGGAGGAATGAGGGGCCTCTCATTCTTCTTTCAGTATTGGTGATTCTTATCTTATCCATTGCTTTGATGGATATTTATAGCTTTTCTCCCTGCAGGCTACCTTGCAAAAATTTTGTTATTGAAGAAAAAAGATATGCAAAACAGAACTAGGTGATTCCTGGCGACTGTCGTAGTTCAAATTTTCACTGTGGACCCTAAGAAAGGAATGAGTTAATATGGTAACTATACATAC
Organism: Magnolia sinica; assembly: GCF_029962835.1. Lineage (NCBI taxonomy): Eukaryota > Viridiplantae > Streptophyta > Magnoliopsida > Magnoliales > Magnoliaceae > Magnolia > Magnolia sinica. The sequence continues at coordinate 747,594 of NC_080575.1, read as the reverse complement.
TGATATAGGTTACAGCATACAGTGTGCACAACACAATCATGTTCATGTCTATGGTTTTGTGGAATAGTGGTGTAAGCCTATCATGTCCATGTATATGTTGATAACTATTAACTGGTATCCATCTGTTGTCCAGGCCGGTACTATGTTACCGGGACAGCTCTTGCCACATTTTTTTGAGAGATGCTCTTGCCACCTGATGCAGCTTATTCTATTAGTAGTGTTAGTATGCAATCAAAGATCTGTTTGACTGATTTTTGTTTATTTAAAGCTCGCATCCCCATATCTTCTTCTCTTCTTTATCTACGTCATCAATTGGCATTGTTTTTTGTTGTCTTCAACTTTTCATCACGAGAGTGCTATCTTTGTGCGGCTGTTAAAATATACTCCTCTTCTAGGTTGCTGCAGATAATGACCATTCTTTGAAGCAAAATCCTGCTGCTTATACACAAGCCTTGAACTCCGCTGCCAGAGGACTTTATAGGTTGGTTCTTCATGCCAAAAACTATGTTGTGTGGTGCATTTAAAGCCAGTCCAAGTAGACCTGTGATGTCAATGGCCAAAATTTGAATGTCATTCCACATACTGATTGTAGCGAAGTGGCATAAAGAATTTCCACATTCAGGACTGCCAACTTTAAATGCTGACGATTTGTGAGAATTGTTTATACGATTTGCTACATGGAAGCTGAGCATATTCTAACCATTAAGCCAAACACTCTGTGTGAACATTGACTCTCAATAGGATAACCGCAGTGCAATTTGTCATGTTTCCGCAACTTATTCTGGAGATGGTTTCCGTTAAAGTTTTTACTAGAACTTCGATGATGACTAATTAACAGCAACATCTAGTCCTTGGAAAGCATTAAAATCATCAGCTTGTATCAGCATAAAGAATATCTTTAGACTGCTTTGTGGTTCTGGCTTGCAGTTCCACCTCACAGATTCATATGAAGCTCTGGCTATGACTTAGTTGTCTGCTAGAAACATTTTTGAAATTTCTCTTCAACCATCTAGTGTGGCTGCCATACTGTACTTAACTGGTTGCAGGATGGGAACTGTCTTCAGCCATCTAGCAATCCCTCTCTCAACTGATCTTGTTGAGGATGATACTATTCTGGCCTTACTGAGAGTTTTTTGGCCACTGCTGGAGAAACTATTTACATCACCATATATGGAGAGTGGGAACTTATCCACAGCAGCGTGCCGAGCCCTTTCACAAGCAATTAAATCCTCAGGTTCATGTGCTAATATTTGTTTTGATTGAAAATGATGCCTCCACAATTGATGATGTATTGAGTTGTCGAATCTGTTTCTTTGGCAGGCCAGCATTTTCTAGTACTATTACCTAAAGTACTTGATTACCTGACCACAAACTTCTTATCATTTCAAAGCCATGAATGCTATGTCAGAACAGGTAGTGATTCATTTATGACGGCTTAGATTTCATACAGGATGGTATTTGCATCTGTTGTATTGTTTTTCCCTGTTAATGCAGTGACCCTGCGCATTGAAGCTTACTTTTTCTTCATTTTCTACCTTTGGTATGCATCCATTATCTTCATCAGCCGCTGTTGTCATCGAAGAATTTGGTCACAGAGAAGAATATGGGCAATTATTCATAAACACATTTGAAAGATTTACCTCAGCAGCTTCTATAACAGCGCTTAACTCTTCCTACATATGTGATCAAGAGCCTGATCTGGTGGAGGCCTATACAAACTTCACTTCTATATTTGTCCGATGCTGCCCTAAGGTTTTACTTCTGTTAATTACGTGCATCTTGTATTTATATTTTATCATTTCCTTTGATTTATCATTTATTGCCACGGTAGCGGCGAAGGACCTGTTCAACAGTGATATATGTTTCCAGGAAGTAGTCGCAGCTTCTGGCTCTCTGCTTGAAGCATCCTTCCAAAAGGCGGCTATATGCAGCACAGCTATGCATCGTGGAGCAGCTTTAGCAGCCATGTCATATTTGTCCTGTAAGCAGTGTATTTTATGACAAGGATACTCCAATTTCATAAAAGAGGAATTATATGATACATGGCTTACCCTTGATAGAGTGGAATGGCGAAAAAGGATACATGTAGCCAACCCCAATTAGGTGATGATGGTGATGCCTGCACTTTGCACAGGGTACACAGTTCAGTTCTGACAAGTGGGCCCAATGGTTCAGCAATCTGGACTATTAGTTTGTGAATCCCCCTGTGGATGGAGAATGCCCCAAAAATCTCCTAGATCAGAAGATCCAAGGACCAATATTAGAACCTTTTTTCTGTTCAATGAGGACCATTGTCATATTTGTACGTCTTCTTAACCATCTATCCATAGGGCACAAATGGAAAGTTGGTACTCCATCCATGGTTAGACGTGGACCAATGGTCTGGTTACCAAACCATGCACCCCAGTTGTCAGAACTGAAAACCCGTGGATACTTTGAAAGATGTGTGCTATGTATCATATAATTCCTCTTCATAAAATTGAAATGTGTTTTGCAAACTTTTGAGGTGGCTTATCAATAAAGTTGTTACCTTTCAAAAAAGAAAAAGAAAAGGTGTTAAGCAAACTAACCCAATCTGGTATTCATTGTGAATCTGATCGGAGCCTTTTTTTTTTCTTTTTTTTTTTTCTGTTCTTAGGCTTTGTTTAATTATTTCTTTGCTTACGTTGCTCTATTGTGTCTTATGATAATCATTCTTAAACGTTTTGATAAATATTTTTCGTATGCTAATTCATCAAAGAAAAGAAAAAGGAAAAAAGAAAAATACATTCTATGCCCTAGCATACGTCTGTGCTCTTACATGGATTGCATATATGATATTTGGAAGCCTAGAGATTCAGAGTTTTAGGGTTTCTTGTATTGGATGCCTTAGTCCTCCGTATCCGATGTCCAAATATATGCACATGCACAGGTTACATCAAAGTATAATAGTTGGCCATGGCTACTTCCAAGTAACATCTCAGTGAATACCACGTGGCTATTGAAACAATTATGATTGTGGACCTCATGGTTTATTATTTCTTTAGGATCCAGAATTCAAGATTCTGTCATGCATTGTTCCATCTTCTGGAAGAAAGTTGCTTGGAAGACATGCAGCTTTATGATAACCATTCGATTCTGTTGGGTGGTCTTCTGTGGGCATATGTGTAATATTAAGATTGGTGTTTGGTTATTTTTGTTGCATATTTTGTAATATAAGAAGACCCACCTTTTCTACTGTTAAAATTTCAATTTCATGGTTTTTTACTACCTTTTCATTTTATGCATGCTCCGTTTTTTAGCCTGTTGTTATATCTGGGCGTGGAGCACTCTTACACTGCGTTACATTTGTGACTTTTCAAACTGGTTCTCGAGCCTTGCAGGTTTCCTGGAAGCTGGACTCAATTCGGTGCTGGAATCTATGGCCTGTATAGTTGAAGGATCATTGAGTGCTGTAACAATTCAGGTCTTATCTCATACTGGTGAAGGACTCATATCAAATGTGGTTTACGCTCTACTTGGTGTATCGGCGATGTCGAGGGTAGGCATCCCTTTTGATCTAAGTCCTTGGAAGAACGGCTTTATTTTTCTATGCATTTCCATTATTTGGTTCTGTATTTGTGAATGTGGTGTGGTGATTCATGAATCATGATATGGCATCTATCATTTGGAAACTCTAGGACGAGAATCACCTAGCAATTATTCCTAGACAAAGATGATAGAAAATTTGCAGCTGGCAGGCTCGTCTTTCTTTATTTTCTTTTCCTTTTTTTCTTTTTTTGGTTCTATTTCTTGTTGTTCTCCAAGGCTGCTAACCATGTCACATGCTAGAACTTCTGAATTGAACTGTCTAACCAACTCAAAGTTTCTTTAGTCCCAAGGGGTGGGAAGTGGGAGCATAATTTTAAATTTGGATGACAAAATCCCATCAATATGAACAATTTTTACGACCATTGAACTTGTAAATTGGAGAAGTGCCTTATCCTCCTGGGCTCTCTGAAGGACAGCATTTGCAACTTTCTTGGATTTAACTGATGGACTTGGACTTGGACGTGGACATGTTGGCATCTGACATGGATAAGGGTGTCAGATATGGCAACTTTAAGATGGTTGATATACTGTCTGTTTCAAAATAAATATTAAATATGCCATGTAACTAAATGTAAGACACTCTAAAATAAATAATATAAAAAACCCATAAATATAATAAAGTAAAATGATATTAGAAGGCTGGAGTGGCGACAAGTCGCCATGCCCAACATCTAGGAGTTGTTGCATTGCACTCGTCCAGCCTTTCAGAAGTACTTACTTCAGCCTCCTTTTCTCTGTCTAAAACCTGGCTAACCAGCCTTGCCTGAACTTTTTTGTTAAATTTTCACATTTATTTTCCTTCACTGACATTGATTATGACTGCTGAATGGTTATCCTTCCCAGATCTTATCATCTACCTTATTTTTTATTACTTTTTATCTGGGAACATGTGGATTCCATTTTCTGTGCCACTCATATTTGTCAAGTTCTCTTCATGAATGCATGTCTATCAGCACTTGTGATGTCTTCTATTCTTAATAAGTAAAGCTCTTAGCTAAATCAAGTTAATCATCCAATGTCGTACTGTGAGCAGACATCCTTGTCATACAGTGAGCAGACATCCTTTGAGATATCATGCTTATGCACAATTTTGTTCGACTAACCTACCAGTGACACTTGTATTTTTAACAGGTTCACAAGTCCGCGACAATCTTGCAACAATTAGCAGCAATATGCAGTCTAAGCGAGAGATCAACCTGGAAGGCAGTTCTATCCTGGGGTTCTTTACACGAATGGCTGCACTCGACGGTCTCTCTTCCTCTCCCTGTCCCTCACTCCTTATATGTGTCTGTAGATGCATCTGCATGTCAATGAATTTAGGGCTTATAAACTAGAAACTCTTACTTGGAACATGGATGAGTGTTATTTCTGTTGTAGTCTTTTTTATTGGAGTTCTTGTGTTATAATAATGTGATTCAAACCCACAATGGTGTTTTTCCTGTCGTAGTTTTTGAAACGGTCAAATCCACTATGGGAGCTTTAAAGACTGAAACTACCCTTTAGGTCGATTTGAAGTCAGTGTTTGTGTTTGGTCAACTCAAAAGCTTGAAGTTCTCACCTCAACACACACACACACACACACACACACACACACACAAAAAGAAAAAGAAAAAAGTAGAAGTTTTGAAGATCTCAATTATGTTTTCAAACCATCGTAGCTCTCTATTTGTACATTGTGTCTCTATATATATACAGACATGCATACGCACACATGGACACAGTACGGTACCGTGAGGTCAACCTCATGGGAGCTTCCCATGAGGTTGAGCTGTGTGGGCCCCACCATGATCTATGTCAGACATCCACCCCATCAATCAGATGCACCCTTCCATGGTCGCCCACCGGCCTAAAAATCAGGCCAATCTGACTTAGGTGGGCCACACCACAGACCACAGTTGAAAGTAGATGCCCACACATTGAAATATTCATGATTGTTTATAGGGTCCACTGAGATGTGATTTAGAATCCAGCCCATCCAAGTTTCAACCACATCCAAGGGTCCCACCAAGTGCTTTCAGATGATTTAGGCATGATTTCACATGGTTTTGGATGGTATGACCTGCTTGAGTTCTGGATACGAATCTATATATATATATATATATATATATATGAAGTTTTGAAGGCTTGTGATATTTATGTGTTGTATATTTTGTTTGGGTTGCAGTTAAAATGTTTCAGGAAAAAAATCTGTGCCAGATTCTAATGAACAACCTTTTCAGGACTAAAATGTCCTTGCAGAGTTAATTTTAGCTGCTAGACTGCACCATCTTCATTAAAATAGCATTGGTATTGTTGTTTCTGCCTTTATTAGACTGTCAGTAGCATTCTGTTCATGTACCATACACGGCGAAACCTGAAACATCTGCAGCTCAGGGATTGTCTGAATCTTTGAAGAGATTATACCTTGATACTAAGAGGATTTGTAGGATCCCAATGAATGATCAGGATGTGGATGCTGCCCCAGGATGCACCCGTCTGTACACATGGGGCCCATGGTCTGGCGATCCAGGTTGTTGACCTGACTGCTCCCATTGTGGATAGGAGATAACCCATGTTTTGATTTAGTGGCAACATAGGTCTTTGTTTGCTACAGATTTCATTCTTAGGTTATTTAACTCTCCTTTGAATAATAACACAGGTGCAAGCGCTTCCAGCTGAGTACCTAAAGCCAGGGGAAGCAGAAAGCCTGGCACCCACATGGCTGAATGCCCTTGCAAGTGCAGCTTCAGATTACCTTGAGAGCAAGACCCGTGATGCAGGAAAGGATGATCCTGGCTACATGCGAGGGAAAGGTGGGAGAGCTCTGAAGCGTATTGTCCGAGATTTTGCGGACACTCATCGGAATGTTCCAAATCTTACGTGACATGTGAAAGATTACCAATCTGGATGTTGCCAATCTACAAGCTTTTGCTCCTCCGAGGCCCTTAAACCTGTTGCTGACAACTCCTGTAACGTAAAACTGTAAATGAAGGTGTGTTTGGCAGCTTGGTTTTGAAACTCGGTGGTTCGAACCCAGTGCTCATTGCGCCACAATCAAATGCTTTGTACAGTATCGATTCTTGTCACTGAAATTTTGTTACCACGCCCACAATTTGAGGGCTTTTTTTTTTTCTTTTTTTTTTTTTCTTTTTCTTCTTTACCTTGAATGAAAATCAAGTGATCTTTCTTGGATGTGAAATTTTAAACTGTCAGACAGAGATACTTTGAATTTATATTTTGTATCTGCTGGCATGTTGCAATGAAATCAAGCTGATGAATTTTACTGTACTTGTTGATCGGATGGCTGTGCATATTTTCACAAAGAACTAAACGACTGCTCACATTCCAACGATTCCCTTGCCCTCGCTGATGCCTGGAAATGCAGTAGCTGTATCTTGAATTAAGTAAATGATTTTAGAAAATGCCGGGAGGGTCCAATGGTGGAAATGCTGACCATTGAAATTGCCTCTTCTTTTCGTCATTAACAATGAAGTATTTCATACAACATTGATTCTTTTTAGAATTAATGCTTCTTTTATACTGGTAGAACATTTCAACACTCAATCATGGTTGAAATATTCCCCATTACTCATGGTGTGGTTCGATGCAGCGTCCCAACCGGGATTTTGAGACAGCCCTCGTTTCGATGCCACTACAAATGGATGAGACCCGAAAGATCATTCCCACTGGTTTTTGAGGAAATGACGATTGCAGGTATCCACAAATGTCGATCAACCATTCATACAAATGGGCCCTCATTGGTCGCTAATTAGAAGTTTTCAGGATGACGACATGGACTGTCCATCAGAATACCATGTTCCCCCATCTAGAATGTGGCTTTTATGTTATTATATACGTCTTATTAGATACTCGTGAGTCTTAACAATTTGAGTAGCCAACGGTCCATAAATTTACATGTATCAGGCTTGGAAAATTTTAGACCTGTTGGCTGGGTCTGAGCTTGGTTTTTACGCCAATTGCCATGATAAGCCAGGTCCGTGGATGGCGCCAATGATACAAACCGGTCGTGCCAGAGGTCTGGCACTGGAGCTAAACATCTGGGTGGCACATACCTGCAGCCACTTGCTAGGCATTGGTAATGAGGCATCGGTCTAGGCTTAGAAGCGTTAATTAAGTTGGGCTGTTCTGGCATGTCCTGCAGGGCCTTGAGAATGACCGATTAAGCCCAGACCCAACCCTAAGAAGTAAAACCCAAGTCCCAGCAAATGCAGAGCTGTCTGCCTCCACGCCCAGCTGTCGCAGGCTTCACTGCATGGATATGAAGCAGGGCCCAGTTCTGAAATTTGGGCTTTTGTACATAAATAGGCTAACGTATGGCCCTTTTACCACCCTTGAACGACAAGCAAGCCTAAACATGCGCAGCATTCATCTTTTTCTGTAGGAATTGAAATTAGGATATCCTAGGCTCAGTTAGAATTATTCGAATAATCCAGTGGGGAATGCTTGCTGTGTGAAAAGATATGGTCAGTTCATTAGGTGGGGCTTGTCTTGCGCATGGCTAGCCTCTCCAAAGAAATGTATTTACATTTTTTTATAAAGAAAATTAAAACTGAATAGTGAGAAAAGAAAAGAAAAGAAAAGAAAAGAAAAAATATTTACATTTTTTTATAAAGAAAATTAAAACTGAATAGTGAGAAAAGAAAAGAAAAAAAGAAGAAGAAAGAAAACAGTTTCCTATTAAAACCATAAGACGCTTCAGCACTATTTCACGCAATAGATACTCATGGGTATTGGAAATTTTTTATGAGATTTTTACTTGTTATCTGAACAAGACTCTCAAAAATAAAATTCATAAAAATTCATATTTCAATAATGCTAGTTGAAATCTTGAAAAACCATATTAGATAATCATTACAGTGAACTTTATTGGATCCACAGCCGTATGCAATAAAGCTCATGTAAATGCCACACGTGGGCTAGCATGAGATCTAATATATCCATCAGAATGGCACCTCTCTATTGATGCCCTTACCCAAGAATCAGGTTGATCCACTGGTGAGATTGGCCAAAGTTATCAAAACAAAAATACGGCTTTGAAAACTTGAAGTTTTCTAACCGTTCACCTCCAATATTAGGGTCTACCTGCTGACTGGACCAGATATCTTTACAAGGTCTGACCAACCTGATGGATGGATTGGATCCAGCACTCATATGCTTTGCTAGCACGTGTGGCAGGTACATGAGATTTATTGCACTCGTGTGCACTTAGGAAAGCTCTCATGACAGTTTCCTTTTCTTTTCCCACGTCCAAAGAAGCCCTAATGCTCAAACTTGGTAAACCGTTGATTTAGGCATCTATTCGTACGGCTGAATAGGACCGTTGAAAAGATTTTTTTTTTTTTTTTTTTCAAAACAGTGATTGCTAAAAGGGTTCCCAGTTCCGCCCAAAAGAACTCCTTTTAAGTTTTGACTACTACAAAATATTTGATACTTCTAACGAGTTTGATGGATGGTATATTGGCACTTTAAAATTACACTGAAAATGCATACGTGCCATAGAAATTGTCAAATCAAACTGTATAAACTATGAGTCCAAGTTTAGATGTATCATCAACCAAAAATCACGATTATTTGATCATCTGAATGTCAGATTAGTGGACATCTTTTCAACGGTTAAAAATGAATAATAGTCAATTGTCCTCTTTCAACAAAGAAGTGTCCATGAATCAGTGGTTATGGTTGTTCAACCAATCTTATTTTAAAACTGTAACTTTGGAGTGTTTGGCATCTTTTCTAATAAGAGTTTATAATCTTATATTAATCCACAGGGAATCAAAAGGTTTTCATGCACAGGGAAGCTAGGTGGGGTCCACTGTGATATTTGTGATAAATCCACTCCATCTAACCATTTTGCCAGCTCATTTTAAGGCATGCGACAGAAAATGAGATGGATCTAAAACTTAACTGAGCCACATGAGAGGAAGCAACATGGATTGATTGGTCATGGTTAAAACATTCATAGAACACAATTGAAATGACCTATAAATTTTCCTGTCACACAGCTCTCTCTCTCTCTCTCTCTCTCTCTCTCTCTCTCTCTCTCTCTCTCTCTCTCTCTCTCTCTATATATATATATATATATATCTTTTGCTCGAGTGAGTAAAGATTAAGGTATCTTTTGCTCGAGTGGGTAAAGATTAAGGCTCTGATCATTTCTTTTCATTTAAAATTCCGAAACTGGCATCACATTCTCCTTGCAGTCTCTCTCTGTCAAGTGAGCCCACATGATGGATGACTCGGACCCCACATAACTAATAGTCCACATCAAGGTGAGCTCTCGCAATAGACATTTAATTTCAAAGGTGGCTCCGTATGATAGATGACTCACATCAAAATGTTGAATAATAGAAGTACACATTAAGTAAGTCCCACTTGACAGATGATCCGTATTAAAAGTGGGACCCATGATGGATGGTGGATATTGAAGGTGGGCCCACATGATGAATGACTTATATTGAAAGTGGAACTCCACATAATGAATGGTCCACATCAAAGGTGAGCCCCACATGATGGATGACCCACATCAAAGTAGGCTCCAGACGATGGACAATCCACATCAAGTGGGTCCCACTTGATGGACGGTCCACATCAAAGGTGGGACCTATGATGGATGGTAGACATTAAAGATGGGCTCACGTAAAGGAAGGTTGGCATCAAAGGTGGGCACACATTATGAAAAGACCTATGTTGAAGGCGAGATCATGGCCTACCTTAATGTATACATCCCGTATCCACCCGGGCCATCCATTTTTACAGCTCATTTTATGACATGAGCTTCAAAGTGAAGCTATCAAAATCTCAAGCACCCACGCCAAATAAAATAGTGGTGATTGAATGTCCACCATTAAAAATTTCTTATAGCTCACAAAAGTCCTAAATAACTTGGTATCGATGTTTTCAATTGATCCAGGTTCGTGGGACTTTATCATCCAAGTTGGATGGTAAATAAATGTCGGCACTAGGAAGTTTTTAATGGCGGGCATTCAATCATCAATGTCTACTGAGGTGTGGTCCACGTTAGATTTGGATCTTCTTCAATTTGTTTTTTTGTCTCTCGGCCTAAAATGAGATGGTAAAAGGATGGACGGCGTGGATATACAAAACATACATCAAGGTGTGCCCATGGTGATATGATTGCCACCTTAGCACCCATATTTTGGGGTTTTTCTTTATTTTATTTTTACCACTTTTCACCAAGGCCAAGTCATTGCGTTAGCCTCTTTTGAAAATAACAAAAATACCTAAAGAATTGAATTGATAGTATCTTTCCATATATTGATAGAAAGATCAGGTTTAGATCAATTACGTCCACCTACACTTATTTTATTATTGGACAATCAGATTGGTGGACATTTACCGGACATTTAAGAATGAAAAGTATCCAATGGTCCTATTTCAACAAATTAGTGCCCCTGAATCAGAGGTCGGGATTGTCAAACTAATCTCATTTTTGGTCCACTTAGTAACAGTTGGTTCCACAATTTAGTAGTTTTAATTTGATTTAATATATGCCATTTGTACCATTTCTAACTTCCTGTGTATCAAGCGCCATCTCAGCTAGAGTATCAAAGAGCTCTCCTAGCCATTTACTGGTTTCATTGCTCTTCCTTTGTAGGGCTATTCTGGGGACCGTGAGTGACTACTGTGTGCACCATGCATGTTGCAGTGTGATGATTGTTAAGAGACCAAAGTGCCTGGCCACTAACACTCCCACCACTGAGAACAAACTCGGCACTTGATATATGTATATGGTTTTCCCCCTCCATAATAAGAGAAGGTCCAATAAGCTATTGAAGCTTAGGCCTCTTTGGCAGATCGCTGAGTTCATCTCATTTTAGTTAATCATATTTATGTATTAGATATTACATTTCCTTTTCCAACTATTAGCCGGATTATTGTAATTCATTTCATATAAGCATCCAAACACTCTCCAATACTAAAATTTTAACTAATATAAGATTTTTTTATATGATTAAGAGAGTAGCTACTCAAGTTCCTTTCTTGTTAAGTGGCCATATGGAATTAATGCACTCACGGCCCATCATTACATGCCATGTTGGACAATGGTATCCTAAAGCATATCTCGCAATGAGAGACTAATTAAAAAAAAAGTGAATGGTGAGATCTATTAGATCATGGGCCATATACCAGTAAGGCTCTATGCGAACATAGCGTCCCAAAACCCAGGTTGAAGTAATCTCATGTAGGCCATAGGATTATGGTGATAGTCTTTGCTGCCGTGAGAGTGGCTCACCCAATAAGTGGGTTGATCAGAGATATGGACCATGGCACATATGTGAGTGGTCGTCGTCATCATCAGATATTAGCTTGATTCAAAACTAATTTTTTAACCTACAAAAAGTTTTTAATGGTCAATATTACTGTTTCATATGATATGGTCCACCTGAAATTTATATCTGCTTCGTTTTTTTTTTTTTTTTTTTGGAAGATGTGGATATACAATGTATACATCAAGGTGAGCCCCACGGTTAGGGTCTTTGGGTTGCAGCTATGAGTCGCATTAGACCTACCCAATCTTCACCAGTCTCTTGCATACAGCTGTACATGAATTGAGTTAGCTTGGTTAGCTTGCTCCACCCGATTCGAAAAGGCTAGCATACAGCTGTACAAGAATTGAGTTAGCTTGGTTAGCTTGCTCCACTCGACTCGAAAAGTCTTGGTTTGACTTTGTTTTAAAACTAAGTTCGAGCCGAGTCAAGCTGAATTTTTAAGCTTGAAAAAATTTTAAGTTGAGTTTGAGCTTGTCCAAGCTCGACTCGAGTTAGATCGAACCCCAACTTAAATCAAACCAATTTGGTGACTTAGTTATTTTAATATTGATATTACTCACCAAGTGTTTGATTAAATGAGTCAACGGAATGTTGGCGGGCATCGAGGAAGGTATGAATATGAAACAAATACCACTGTATCTTGATTTTGATGTTGGCTATTGAGTTGTTGATGAAATATGTTTTATATACCACGAGCAATTAAAGGTGCACTCCATGTTTTTGAGAAAATGCTGCATAGGATGATTTGGGCTCAAACTCAGCTCAAACTGAGCCGAGCTGCTGACCAAACTGAGCCGAGCTAGTCAGTCAAGCACGAGGACTGAGCTGGGTCAAGTTTGAGCTTGGGTCAGCTAGTGGAGGAGCTCCACTCGGTTTGGCTCGCATTATGCACATTTGTATGAAAGAAACGAACGGTTACACGAATATTTGCGTATGGCTCCAATCCAGTGGTATATGTTTGTGGGCCCACCTGACGTTAATATGATAATGAATATTTGAGATATGACATCTAAGCACATAGATTGCCTGATGAGAGGCCTGGTTTTGTAAACGTGTTCCTCGTTTCCACGTGCAAGGCGAGCATAGTAGAGGTATTCCAGAATGCTGTTTGGGCTGTAAGTAACTTTCGGGTTTCAGTTTGTACAAGTGAGGCTCACAATTCAGTGATCCAAACCGTTGATATTACGAACCCCACTGTGGATGGTCCATTCACAAAAATAATCCCAAATAAAACAACCGCAGGCCTTTCAATAAGCTTCCAATAAGCAAACCTTTAAGAAAGAAAAATACATCGAATTAATAAAAAACCAAACATTCAATGGCCGTTGGCTTCCAAATCCGAGGATTTGTGGTGCATGGGCCATCGACGGTGAGCCCCATCATATCCACGTTTTAGTTGACTGACTGTGGGGCCCACTTGTACAAAATCTCACGCTCGAGCATGGAAAAAGAACTTTGGCAGTGTAACGCTTCACGATCAAACGTGGCATGCATGTTACTTAAGCTAATCGATCCAAGTGATTTTTTAACCAGCCGATTGGTTGATATCTAGTAGACGGCTAAATCCAAAAGTGGTTGAGCTTCCAATTCAAAAAACAGATGTCCATTAATCAAATGTTCGTTTTTCAATCAATCTGATCCTGTGGTTTTGATCTATCTAAAGTTGGTCCCAGGATGAACGGTTTACTTTGAGTTTGATGATGGCACATATACACTTTTGAATGCATGCGTATGAAGCTTCGTAGTCTGCCACAGTATCTTAGGGGAGTTATATGATGCCCGGCCAATGTACGAGGCTCGATACGCAGACACTTACAAATCGGACGGGTAATATACATTATCTCAAATTAAACCGACTAAATTACGGGATCCAGGGTCTCTAAATCACAAACCCAAAATCAGTTTGATTGAACAATCCTGGCGTCCGATTTGTGGGCCTTTGAATTAGGACCATCGGATATTTTTCATTTTTAGCCGTCCAATAAAAGTCCACCAATACAATATTCAGATAATCGAATAAGGCTAATTTTTTGTTCATGATGGAAAACATAAATGGGACAGTTTAATATACTTACGTGTATGCCACGTATGCAATTTCTACGTAATTTCTGTGTGCCTGCGTATCATGCATCACACTGCCTGAGTATCAACTTTGAGTTTCTCAATCTACAAAGTGCACTCGAGCGCGTGTGCTCTTCGATTCTTCTCCCGTCTTTTATCCGTCTCAACCTCTCGCGCCTCTCTCTCGCTCTCTCTCTCATCGCTGTAGGAGGAAGAGCAGCAGCCATGGAAGGGAGACAGAGCGTTGTGGATATATCGAAGAGCATGCCTCCTCCAAATCTAATAGTCCAGCTTCAGACCCGGTTCAAGGAGCTGGAAACCGGCTTTCGATGTTGGCTCGCCAAGCAGTCGTTGCCAGTCGAGGCCGCTGTCGTCACAGGCACCAGCGCTGCTCAGGGTGCTGCCATCGGGGCCTTCATGGGCACCCTCACCTCCGACATCTCGTCATCTTTCCCGACACCTCCGCCTCAGGCCGGCCTCAACCCTCAGGCCATGGCTTCCTTCAAACAAGCCCAGGTCAGTAGAAGAAAAGATGAAAAAACAAAGGAATTTTTTCTATCATCATGTCCTGTTGAAAACTGACTTTTTAAGTCTTTGAGCTCTAAATTAGGAGTTAAATCATTAGAGAATTTAGAAATCCTTTTGTCGATAATCAATTCTTACTGCTGTGGTTTTTATTTCATTTTTATGTTTTCAATAGAACTTCACAGGTTATCTAGAATTAAAATATCTATAATTACAATAACAAATATCATGAATGCAATTAAATGAACAGCATGCTATTGTATGTACTATGTAATTATATGCATGTTAGTGTAACTTAATCCAAGACATTTTTTTTTGGGGTTTGAGAATGTGCAAAATTAGGAAATTCAACTAAATAATCCCTATTTGATACGAATCCAGCATGATATGGCGGATTAGGGCTCTTTAAGTTGAAATACAACAAAAGAAGAAGGAAAAAAAAGTGATGGTTTACTCCCTTTTTCTTATTTCTCCAAAATGGTCTACTTTGCTTTAATTCAACAAATCTTTTGTTTCAGTCTCCGAAATAGGCGTAGACCTAGTTGGAAATGAGTCCTAGGATGAGATGAATGAAGGCAAGAAGTGTGATTTAAAAAAAAATAAAAAAATAAAAAAATAAAAAAAATAAAAAAAATAAATGAAAAAAGGGGCTTTTAAACATGTATTCGACCGGTCAACAATGTTTATCTATCCTCATTTCACTATATATTCTATGAAACTGATTTTGTATCATATGATAAAAGCGTATGGACTAAACAATCTGCACAAAGGACCTATTGCCAGGGTTATGAAGGCGTTTGTCTAAAATAAACCTAAAAATAGGGTAAATTTTCAGCTTTTCACTATTTAAAACATGTGTTTGGCCTTTTGGAGGTGCTGTTTGAACATCCAATTTTTCATGACAGTCAATAAAGAAATTTATGTCACTTTTTCTACCATATTGGTGCCATGTAATTTATTGATTTAGTGCTGAGTATGGCTTCTTTTTGCCCTATGACATGTTAGAGATTTTTGAATTGTTGATTTTCATAACGTCTATGTTTATATCTCATATCAGTGGCCTTTTTCACTTTTGCAAAACGATACTTATTTTTCTATCAATCATATGATTTGAACATCATTGCACTGTTTATCTGTAGGCTCTTACTGGTGGCCCTTTGGTGCAAGCCCGCAACTTTGCAGTTATGACCGGCGTGAATGCAGGCATATCTTGTGTCATGAAAAGAATAAAAGGAGTGGAGGATGTCCAAACGAGGTAAAGTGGCTCTGAATCTTTATGGGTGTTTTTCTTCATTAAAAAAAAAGTGTCATACTCCACGAATCATCTATGATACTCAAACTGAAGTTTGTTTGTGTGAAATGCAATTGTGCTTGTGGGTTAGTGAAATTCTCACCATGTCAATACAATCTGTTGTTACTTGTTATCTACATCCATTTGAAGAAGTTCAGTGTAAACTAACTTCATTGAAATCTAAGGAGTACACTGCAAGATCTGCATTCAGATACTGGAAGAAATATTTAAACAATACAGATCTTCCAAATGTTGGACAACAACTGCAACCAGGAGAGTTGATGCCGAAGTTGGATGCATGTCTTGTACACATACTGAAAGAGTTATTGCAGGACTGCTTGCATACTATTTATGCAGTTATAACTTATAATGTATGACTACTTATCAGGATACCTATTTCTATACACCACCACCACCACCTCCATTCCAATGATCACAATCATCATCATCGTAGCCTTGTCTCATGAGGTTCAGCTTTACAAATCCTGTTTTGCCAATCATCAATATTTGAAACAGGAATTCTCATGATTTACTTGACGAAGATTCTGAATGGCTGCTGACTTACCATTTTAAACCTAATTTACTCAGGCTTGAGACTGGCTGGTGTGTTGCTAATAGGCGGAGTCAACTATATCTTTTGCTTGTATGAGTTAATATTTTTATACAGTATTATGCCTTCTTTTTTCTTGAAATGATAGTACTCTTTAGTATCAGTGCATGACTGTACTGACGTGTCATCTTATTGTTCCATGGGTGCCTTGTTTGACAGCTCGTGTCCATGTTTGACCCTAAGCACATCTGCGCCGAACTTACATAGATCTCAACAAATATGATTGACTGCCAACCTGAAAAACATGTTCAATCAGTGCCACTATACAGTGTCTCAGAAACCATATCGAATTGGAGATATGCTTACTTCTGCACCATACACTTCTTAAATCAAGCACTAAAAACTTGCAAATGTTCCTAAGCAGTTTTGAAGAAGGATAAAAACATGGCCTACTTCTCATAAGATGCAGCCAAGCAATCATCGCTCATCAGAGAACTGGTTTTGTATTATTTTAATTTTCTGAGATTCTGAGGTTTGTTCCTTGGAGATTGTCATCTGTAGGTGACAACAATATAATGATTCACTAAGTGACTATCCTAGTATTTCACGAAGAGGAATCACACTTACAAGGTACCACACATCAGCAAATGTAGAGTTTGGTGATATGTAGGATCTCGTACATGTAGAGCCCATTTTTCAGTTATCCATACTGTTGGCATGGTGGGCCCCATTGAGGATGGGGGATTCCCAAGAAACCTCTCAGATTGGGAGTTCTCAACCTTTGATTTGTGGCCTGAAAATAGATGGTTAAGATTAAAAAGCAGTGATGGTTCGCATTCAACGTAAAAGGCCAATATAAAAGGTTAGCATCTTCTACTCTGGGAGATGTTTTGGGGACGCCCCAACCCCCCATCAGATCAACAATCTGGATCACCAAACCATGGGTCCAATCTACAAAATTTCCCATGTCTCCAACCTGTGTGTTTCCTGATGCACAGGACCTTATTATTGCTCTTTCATTGATATTTTGCCCACCTCACTGTTATCAAGTATTTCATGTACTTTGAACCTGTTGATATGTGGGTTGAGCGAGTTTGAACTTTTTCATGTGTACTTAATGTTACAAATGTTTTGACTTCAGAAGACTATTTCTTGCAGTATGGTGGCAGCTTTTGGGTCTGGAGCCATGTTTTCGTTGGTTAGTGGCATGGGGGGCCCAAACCTGGCAGCCAATGCAGTCACTTCAGGACTGTTCTTTGCACTTGTTCAAGGTGGCCTTTTTACGGTATGCATTTGAATCTCCAAGCAGCCCCCCTTAATTAAATATTTGTTTTTTGTTTGCTCTCGACCGTGGCAATGCTGCGTGCTAGCTTATGTTGTACGCAGTTTATTTATTTGTTTGGATTGATAGCACAGTTTAATCCTTTCATAGAAATTTTAAACCGTGGAGTTTAATTCATCCCGCATTATGAACAGGTCTTCTCACTCGAATATTGCATGTATCACTATGTCATCAATCGATTCATTGCATTTATTACACATGATTCATGCCGATACATTGTGGTATTTGAATATCGTGATATATTGGCATTTATCAGTGATGGTATCTTTTGTCACTGAACCATGATACTAATAGTATCAGCCAATACCATAGATACATCGAACATGGCACATTTGTTGGTTGCATAATAATAAAGTTTGTTAGGATCCCACCATTCCACTGTCAATTCAGTAGAGCATCAAACTCTAGCAACAGTTGCACACTACATTCATTTGGAAGTTACTCAGTTAAATGTTTTTGAAAATGAAACTCTGTGGTGTTGCAGCTCATTAGATTAGAGTAGCCTTTTTTTGTTGCTGTTTTTGTGGGCCTATGATTCAAATACTTTCTTATTGAGCCTTCGATCAATCAATCCAATTGCTATGTCAGCAAGGCATAGCTGTTAACTGTGTCATATGGACACTCCTATTCCTAAAAATTTCCTATGTCAGTGTCAAATGTGTCAGATACACATTGATGCTACTGTTGGGGAAAACCTTCAATTCATCCTTTTCTATGGTCTTTTAATATAAGTTGGATGCTACTTTTATGGTATTGATGCATTTCATCATGCCTTTTTCTTTCATGGAAAAAAAATCGTCAGCTTTTCTCCCAGCAATTTGGGACAGGCTTTTGTGAGAACATATTTCTATAATATTTGTGGGTAAAGAGGAATCTCATAAAATTGGGGAAGTTGCTAGGCGAAGATTTTTTTCAAAGTAGCTAGGGGCAGATGCAGAGGATGAGGAAAAATTCAAGCTGATTCTTCTTTAAATGGATGCCAAGAGGAAGCAATGGATGCAATTGCCTTCCAATTCAAGTGGAAGGGTAAGCACAAAGGTAAAAGAGAGCTTCTAGGTCTGAGGTCTTCAATTAACTACAAGGGCAGAAACTCAAGGAAAGGCATGCAGGAGGTAGGGGATTTACTACAAATAACATACGCGTGAATATCCTATCATGGGATAGTAGAGGGGTGTCTGGGGAAAATAAAAACTGGCTGTGGCTAATGCTATTAGGGTGTCTAAGGTTAAGCTGGCGGCGCTGCACAAGTCGAAGTGTGAGTCAGTGGATGGGGCTCTGTTCAGGTCCTTGTGGGGAGAATGGTGATTGTGATTGGGAGTGCGTAGATGCAGTGGGTGATATAGGAGTATTCTAGTTATTTGGGATGCGGTTTTGATTAAAGGGCGGTGGTCATTGTCCATCTGATTCAAATAAGTTGGATGTGGGTGGAGCCATGTATGGCCTGAATGTTTTCGTGTCTGAGGCCTTCTTTTTGGGAGGAGCTCAGTCGAGTCCCTTGCCTCTGGGACGCCCCATGGTATCTAGGAGGTAATTTCAACGTCATTAAGTTCGGCTTTGAGAAGCTAGGAGGATCCTGCATTATAGCCTGTATGGCTGGATTCAATTATTTTGTGGAAAATGGGGCCTAATTGACAATCCTATGTTGGGCGCCAAATTCTCATGGTTGAAAAATCAAGGAGGCCTAGTGATGAGACTGGACAAATTTTTGTTCAATGGGGCTGGGATGGATTATTTTTGGAATCTCATGTGTGGGTTCTTCCTAATCACCTAACTGATCACGAGCCCATATGGCTTTCTTCAGCGCTGGAGTCCTGGGGTCCGAAGCCATTCCGTCTCAAAAGCATGTGAATCGATCATCCAAATTTCTATCTTAAGCTCAAAGCCTCGAAAGTGAAGTTGTAGGACCGGAACTAAAAAGATGTTCATAAATGTTTTCAAATCTAAACAGACCTTGCTAAATGAACTAGCATACTTAGATGTTTTGGAAGAAGATAATGGCGGGCTGTCTGCAGCAGAGCGGGAGAAGCGCGGGCAAGGAAGCAGTGGCTCGCGGAGGGTGATACATCTTATTTCCATAAAGTGGTGGTTGCTCAAAGGACTAATCGGATCACATTTGTAAAGTTGAGGGACTCTACATTCACATCCAAGAAAGAGGTATGTGCTAATTTTGTTAATCATTTTCAATCCCTGTTACCTATCTGGACTTGAGTTTAGCTCTATCTTTGCCTACCAAGCAGCAGCTATCAAAAAACCTTTTGATGCTATAGAAGTTAAAGAAGTGATAGCTGGGGTGGCAGGGGACAGAGAGCCGTAAGTCCCAACGGCTTTCACCTGCTCTCCTTTCAGAGTTGTTGTGATATTATTGATGGAAATGGTGATCCCAAATATTTGCATTCTTTGCAAGGGAGACGAGGAAACAGTTGACCACTTTTTCATTCATTATCTGTTAACTCAGAAGATATGGGACTCTGTTTATCATCTTGCAAGATTTATTGGTGCATGCTTGCTTCGGTGGATTGTTTTTTACCGGCAGGTCATGGGGTTTGCCTTTGGAACCTTGTGCGCGCGGAGTGGCGCTAGGTGATCATAGCATCCTTTTGGGCGATCTAAGGGGAAAGAAATGGGAGGTGCTTCAATGATATTGTTAAGGATGCTGATTTTGTTATTTGTAGGGTGAAGTCTTTTGTAGCTGAATGGGCCTGTTGTATTTTGCTTTTGAAAGATAGATCTTTGCTTTTTGCTAGATAGGGCTGTTTGTTGTTCGGCACTGCCCCTTTATCTTTTCTTTTTCCTTTTTCCTTTTTCCTTTTTTATTTTTTATTTTTATTTTTATTATTTTTATTTCTTTGAGAGATAACATTAACTTTATTAGAAAGCTCGCAAAAGCGAGAAAAGAATACAACCCGAGCAGGGTAGCCTAAACAAAACGACCAGCAACAGGAATAGTTTTAACATAAACAGCCCAACTAGATACCAAAAACTTTACTTTCCTAATAAGCTCTTGAGCACCCAATTTCTCATTCTGGAAACAACACCTATTCCTAGCACTCCAAGTAGCCCACAAAATGGCCATGATTGCTAATCTCCACATAACTATACCTGCCTTGCCAACTCCACTCCCATGCCATGCCCACATGAGATCAACCACTGTCTGCGGCATCGCCCAAGCAGTATTGAAAAAACTCAAAAAATGCTCTCTTGCTCTTAAGGTAAGCGGGCAATGAATAAAGAGGTGATCAATCGACGCCACATCCTTCGTAAGACATATATTTGGGACAATAAGAGATGTCCTCTGTAGATTGTCCACTGTAAGGGCTCTCTTCCGACCCGCTAGCCATGCAAAAGCTGTCACCCATAGGGGAACTCCATAGAACCGGTGATGGTAGGGATGTGGCGAATTGGGAATTTCATTCGGCGAGCTAATTATCCAAAATATCAATCTGACCAAGAAATTGCCGGAGGGGTGCACCATCCATATAAGCGAATCTCTCTCACTAGGAGTATAATCCTTCAAATGCTATAATAGCCCGACAAACTCAACAAGCTCTTCATCCATCATATTCTTACGACAAGGAAGATTCCAAACTACTCAACCCCGCGAATAGAGTAGCAATTCTCCACTGAGATAAAGCGGTCAGAGGCGATCGAGGCCACCCTAAGAAAAAGATTTTTAAGTGCACTCTTACCGCACCAAACATCCACCCAAAATCGTATATGGCTCCCATTACCGAGAGAAAGCAATTCCCCTACGAACCAAGTGTTCGGTCACCGCAATCGCCTTCCAAATGGATGAGGCTCTATAGAGAGAAGATCTCTTCACAAACCATTCACCCACAGTTACGCCATACTTGTTTGCTATCACTTCCCTCCACAATCTTTCCGGCTCAGATCCAAATCTCCAAATCCACTTCCCAAGCAAGGCGAGATTCATATCCTTCAAACTTCTAACTAATGTTGTGCCTACACATCTCTTCCCACCTCAACAGATGAAATTTCCTCCCATCCTTGTCCCCTTTACAAAGAAAATGTCTTCTTAACTTCTCAAGCCTAGTCGACATCGTCCCTTTATCTTTCAAAAAAAATAAAATGATGGGGATCTTATGGTGATTGTGGAGGATTTCTTTTACAAGGCTTTTTTGGGTAGGTATCGGGGAGCGTCCTTTATAGCTCTCGTCCCGAAGAAAGATGGTGTGGAAGCTTTGTCTGACTTGCAGCCTGTTAGCCTGACAGGCAGGGTTTATAAGATCATGTCTAGAGTGCTAGCAACCAGGTTGAAGAAAGTGATTGGGGATGTGGTTTCTTGCTACCATAGTGCTAAGGGACCACTTGGGTGTTCCTGCCTCTTGGGGTGTACGGAATTCCCCCTGCCTTAATCTTGATAACTTCAGGTCTGACTTGAAGTTATTGGGATGTTGATTTGGGATGGAAATGCAAATTCTGCAGATGGGTTTCTGAAAATAGCGTCTGACTCAGGCATGTTGTTTTTTGTTTCTTTATCAGAATCACCATGGATGTGGGATTCA
Organism: Magnolia sinica; assembly: GCF_029962835.1. NCBI lineage: Eukaryota > Viridiplantae > Streptophyta > Magnoliopsida > Magnoliales > Magnoliaceae > Magnolia > Magnolia sinica. The sequence continues at coordinate 725,441 of NC_080575.1, read as the reverse complement.
GTGGTGATTTGGTTTACAACAGTACTCCAAATACTGTTTACATACTGACAGTTATTTTCTTGGTTACTGCAGCTTGGTCAAAAATTCTCTCAGCCACCAGCAGAAGACATGTTTTATGCCAGAACCAGATGCATGTTGACAAACCTTGGCCTTCAAAAGTATGAGAAGAACTTCAAGAAAGGGCTCCTTACGGACAGCACTTTACCTCTGCTCACTGATAGGTAGGTAGAACTCTCATTTGTTTCTTTACCTCGTAGCATGATCTACCCAGAAGTGTCATCGATCAGGAATGGTAAGAAAAGGAACTGAGATCTTTTACTTGGCACAATCTGTTTCAGTGCTCTCAAGGATGCGAGAATCCCACCTGGACCACGGCTTCTCATTCTCGATCACATCCAAAGGTGAGAGACAAATACCAGGTCTGTGTGTGTTTGGATGGACTATTTTAATGAATTGCCATTGCTAGCCTAATAGTGGAAATGACCAAATTTTAGACACCTTCATTACAATTAATATACATAGGGACTGGGCTCCACATTGAAATCAGATCACTTTCAAGTCAAACTCAGAGAATATGAGTTCATTCTGAGGCTTCTTCCTCATCATCCATGGTAGGAAATGTCTTTGCAGTTTGGTCATTTCCCCGTGTTCAAACCACTATTAGTAATTCACTTCACTTGTGCATCCAAATGGAGCCTAATGTTTTCCTAGATTCATCTTTTTGAATTGGTTCCTAGTAGAGCTGTACACGAGTCAAGTTAGCTTGGTCAGCTCACTTGACTCTCCTTGGCTCGAAATTGGATTCGGACCGAGTCGAGCTGGTTTTTGGAGCTCGAAAAAATTTCAACCCAAGTTCGAGGTTGCCCGAGCTTGACTCAACTCGGCTCGAACCTCAACTCGAATCGACTCGGATCGAATCGGCTTGGTGACTCCGTTATTCTTATCTTGATGCTGCTCACCAAGTGTTTGATGAAATGGCTCAACGAAGCGTTGTTTCGGATGGGTACATTCTCCGCAGAATCGGCTGGTGGCGAGGAAGGAATGGATACAAAACAAATCACTAAAAAAAAAAAAAAACTTTACACTATAGAACTGCCCTCGTATCTTGTTTTTTATGCTGCTTGATGAGTGTTTGATGAAATACTTGTGAGGTGTTGTTACTGTTTTGCATTCTGTGAGAGAGTGAAGAAGATTTATGTGTTTGAGAAAATGTCTCACAGGCTCGGACTGGCCTGAGCTGCTGACCAAACCGAGCCGAGCTGGCCAGTCAGGCTCGAAGACTGAGCTGAGCCGAGTTTGAGCTGGGGTTAGCTGCTGGCCGAGCCGAGCTGTGCCAAGCTTTACTCGGTTCAACTCGTGTACAGCTCTAGTTCCTAGTGAACTGCAAACAGTGATTGTAGGAAGAAAGTTGATAACCCTCTTTCTCAGCTCAGTATCCAAAGTCTTGGCCATTCACCCACATCCAACATGCCCCAGCCCCAAAATAAGGCTGTTCTTCCCACAGATGTATGTTGAACACAGACTGTTTATCAATTTGTTTCTTACCATACACACGCCCCAGTAGGTGAATGGCCCAGATCTTTTACACATTTCCCATTCTCGCATATGTTCGAGGGAATCTTCTTTGTGGAAATATGCTTAGCAAGGCTCTAGATCCTAATTGCTTATTCGATATCCACAGGGATTCTGAGCTCGCAAAAGAGAGGCGGTGAAAAGCTTTTGATTCTGCTTCTGGATTAGCTCATTCAGATCTTGCAGAACTATCATAAGGGTTTGTCGTCGTTGTCAGGTACTGGTTCATGTAGAATAGTTATTAGATTGTTGCAAAAGAGAGGCGGTGACAAGCTTTTGATTCTGCTTCTGGATTAGCTCATTCAAATCTTGCAAAACTATCATAAGGGTTTGTCGTCGTTGTCAGGTACTGGTTCATGTAGAATAGTTATTAGAGTTTGATATTTTCAGCGATGAAAAGGCCACCATGAAACATTTCAAATCTTTCTGCTTTAGCTTAAAACATTTTGATGTAATTTTGAGTAGCTCCTGGTTAGGAGTAAGGACCACTGAATTCTTTTTTATCTGCACAATTTGTACCCCACTGACTGATAAACACACACCCATCCTTTCTACTTTTTGATTCTACCCCAACCAGAGGAGTTGTATTCCATCCTCTGGTTGACTCTGTACTAGTGGGGACTGGGTTTCCTTGATATGATGGCCCCCCCCGTTGTATAGACCACTCACCGTTGATCTTTATATGCAATATTTGATCTATGTTGATTGCATAATCCTCACATTTTGGGCCCATATGGATCTCCCAAAATGGTCATCTGGGCAGGCTTCTTTACCACCGAATAAAATCCTGAGATTGTTTCAAGCCTTGCCTGAAATGTTATGGACACTGACTGGGGCCGGAAAGATGGACACTGATATTGGGATAGAGAAAAGAGTAAAACAGAAGTCTGTTTGGGTATTCCCATTTCGTGGATCACCTTGGCCCATATTCATGATTGAATGGAATACCATTTCCTCCACCTAAATACTGTCCCATCACGGTTGTTGGTACCATCCAAACGGTTTTTGCCTTTTCCCGTGTTTCTTAAATGATGAAATTGTGGTTTTAAATAATTAACATTTGCAGGAGATGTCAAAGAGTATATGCAGTTGATCAAATGGCCTGAATGTCTTGAGGGTGCATGGTTTAGATCATCACATACCTGTACGGACCTACGGTACACAATATGGAGGTCCTGAGGCATTAGATCCCTTCCCTCTATCCAATCAATGCCACGTTTTGCCCTTTATATATCCCACTGATGTTGGGATCATTGGACTAACGTGTGCCCAAAGATCACATCCATGCCGTGTGGACCCAAAATCACATTGATTACCCCACTGATGTTGCGTGACCCAAAAATCAGATTAGATTATGTTAGCTGTTGGAAGGATTTCAACTAGGTATTGCCGGAAGCATGATTGATGTGAAGTAGGGCCCATGACCATGCCCCATTTTTTGCTAGGCACGTGATCCGAGAGGTCTGATTAATGTGTATGTTAGACACATCCTCAAGTATTATCCATCATGCTAAATGCTGTCATGGTAGCTAAGGGAAACTGGTGTTATGATGGGAACCAGGGTTGCAACTCAACTTGGACGTTTGGGTCGGGTTGAGGATCTACCCAAGCTCAACCCGACCTGAAGAGGATCCAACCTGAATTTCGAACCCAGACCCAACCCAAATTCTTCCATACTCGGCCCTAAACTGACCTAACCTGATCCACCCCAGCCCCACCCGAATTCGATCATTCAAAACCCAACCCTACCTGAATTCAAATGGGGTTGGAGTTTTCCAACCCTAACCTAACCCGAGAACCTTGATAACCTGACCCAAACTCTTGGGTCAGTTGGGTTCTCGGTCATCCTGAAGTGTCATTGCTCCATACCCATGGCCAACGTTTCTGGTGATTGGAAACAGCAATCTGATGGTCCATTACTTGCATTGGCCGTTATCCGAAAACACGGTAATGGGAAAATTCTACTCGTAACCATCCAAACTGTGTGTGTTTTCCGCACATGGCACGCACGTAAGTTGAACTGTCCAAATGTGGGGCCCCTCTGGATAGGTCACTATCAGATTGGTTGCACTGTCCTGACATTGATTGATGGGCATTTGTTTGTTGAACTCAGACCAGAGACCTTTTTCACTCTTAACCGTTCGCTGGATGGGCACCAATTAAAACTTCAGTTGAGTGTAAGTAATTGTTGGTTGGTGGCCCATCTAAAGTGGGGCCATGGTACAAAATATCAGAATATCCAATTTTATTCCTAAGTGGTGGCCACATCTTTACACGGTATACATGAGCTCTCAATTCTAACCGTGATGTATATGTTCAATCCACGCCGTCCATCAATTTTTATAGATCATTTTAAGGCATGAGCCCAAAAAGGAGGCAGATCGAAGGCTCAAGTGGGCCACACCACAGGAGGCAGTGGGGATTAATATCCTACCATTGAAAACTTCTTTCGGGCCACAGAAGTTTTGGATCAACTTAATATTTATGTTTTCCCTTCATCCAGGTCTATGTGACCTTGTGAATAGGTTGGATGGCAAATAAACATCACGGTGAGCCCTAGAAAGTTTTCAATGTAGGAGTTCAATCCCCACAAGCTTCCTGTGGTGTGGTCCACTTGAGCTTTCAATCTGCCTCCTTTTAGGGTTCATGCGCTAAAATGATTTGTCAAAATAGACTGTCAGTGTGGATAAAGCATATATATTACGGTGGCCCCCACAGAGGCCCTTATAGGACCGTCTCTTTCTAGGTAGGTCCTGGTGGGGGTCCTCCACATACACATTACAGGTGGTCCCCACACAGCTGGAACTCATGTGATAAAACCCATACTTTAATACAGTTGTCCAAGAAATTCCTTGCATGATAACGGTATCGGACCATATAGATGCTTTTGATGGGGTGGATCATGTGCATTCGATCTTGATTTACCCGCTCACGTCTCTCTGATGCTAACTTTCAGGATGCTTTCATAAGGGACAACTTTTTTCTGTTTCTTTTATTTATTATTAAACGGCAAAATTACGAAACCTAGCGTGATCTAGTGGTTTTCTAGCCCACATGCACGCCTTTCCACGCACGTCTATATACAGACACAAATCACAGATCACATATAAACACAAACTCAGGCCCACCTCCTATTAAGCAGGCCACACATTTTTGGGAACAATGGACGGTCCAAACGACTCGGTAGTTCGTTTTGGATTTTACCGTATTTTTGTACGGGTATTGACTATCTGATCTTTTTGTAAGCTAACCCAACCTGACACATGGATGGACTGTTGAAGAAGGAAAGGGATTGGCCACTCCCCTGCCACCAGCCAATGGCTGGTGGTTGGTGCTATGTGGGCCACACCATGATGTATGTGTTTCATCCATGTCATCCATCTATTTTTTTAAGATCATTTTATAATATGAGACTAAAATTGAAGTATATGTCAATCTCAAGTGGACCACATTATAGGAAACAGTGTTGAATGAACGTTGACTATTAAAAAAAATATAGGGGCTATAAAAGTTTTGGATCAGCTAGTCTTTGTTTTTTCCTTTCATCTGGGTCCGTATGGCCAAATCAACAGATGGGATGTCAAATAAATAGTATAGTGGTCCTTGGGAGGATTTTAATGGTGGATATCCGATCAATATTGTTTTCCTGTGGTGTGGTCTACGTGAGATTTATATCCCTCTTATTTTTTGGGATGAAGCCTTAAAATGATCTTAAAAAATGGATGAAACACATACATCATGGTGGCGCCACATAGAACCGACCACCAGCCACCGGGCTGGTGGCAGGGGAGTAGCCAATCCGTTTCTTGGAATGTTCTAAGTATTGCCACGCACGCTGGCTTGTGTGTCCGACTGTGCAAGGGCGAGTGGGGCCAACAAATCGTCACGAACCTTGATCTGTGCCTTGTATGAATGCACCGTTAAAATATACACCATTATAATGGTGGGCCTTATAGTCCCAGATACACCGAACTCAGTGGTTATCTGACGACAGATCCTGACCCTCGATGCAATCGTGATCAACAAATGCTTTTGCGCACGGTTCTTTGGAAGTTCTCTGCGCAAGATGTCTGACGAGGTAGATTTTTTTTTTCATGTGGCACATCGACAGTTGAAACTTCTTGATGAACGGTTTGGATTATCACACGGTAGGGCATAATGAGCGAGCTTCTATAAGGCGAGTCTCTGGGGCCGAGCTGTGTCTAATCATTGCTTAAACAGGGGAGCGCAGTTGCCATCTTTCGACCGTACGATGCTGTCTGAATCTGGGCCTAGGGAAAAAACAAACAGTAATGATGAGCTCTTTGAACGGGTCCAGGCTCGATTTTGTAACGGCCGGCAGCTTGCGTTCTAGGATGATGAAAGCCCGCCCAGTAAGATCAGAATTCCCAGGATATTCCACCACATGCCAGTTACACGAGTTCTCTTTTAGGAGAAGTGGGTCCCATCTTTCTGATATCCAAACCGTTGATCTGCTGGACCCTGTAGTAGATGGACCATTCCCCAAAAATCTCCTCGTCAAGATCATCTTAAGTATTCAATTTGTGGACGGTCTCAAACACATTCAACGAGACGCGACCGACTGAAGGAAGGCTACGAACTTTCAATGTGAGAAACTTTTTGGGTCGTGGTCCATTTAAAGTGGGGTACAATAGATCAATGGCCTGTATCAAAGGAAGAGCTGAGAGTACTTTTCATGTCTTTGGACTTGGACAAGGGGGCCATATGGACGGCATGCTTTGTAACAGTTTTTTAACGGTCCATTATTCCGATCTTAGTCTATTGGGTCCACCTGCATGGGCCACACCTCAATTGTGACCTATGAATAGAAGATACTTATTAGGCCCTAGGGGCATGTTTGGTCCATTGATTAAGATGGTTTTGAATTGTATTAGATGGGATTAACTTATTATTGCACAATGATTGCATGTCGGGAAAGACACCATGGCTTAGCTTGTGCTCCATCACGCACTCTTTCAAGGGTGATTGCTTCTATGCAAACCTCTTGACTGTTGCTCGGGTGGTAGACTCTCCGGAGTTTCAACTCCCGGTCAAGGGTTCGAGTACCCGTAGGTGGTGAAATTCAACAGGCATGAGTGGGTGGGGTGTGTGTGCGTCTTAAAAAAAAAAAAAAAAAACCCTCCTGATTGTCTCTGCATCCCTAAATTCTTTATCACCGAGCGGTCATGGGGACTTTAGCTGGTGATGGGCTGTTTCCCTCTCGAAGATGAAGCTTATCCTCCATCGGCTCAATGGCCAACCTTGATCCCAGTGAGTTTTTAGGGTCATATTAGTATTCAAAGTTTGCCTCAATTTGGTACCACTCTCGCGGCTCACACCGAAACAACACTTTACCCCTAAATGCCATCCAATCTCATATTTAGAACAAAATTCTTACCATAGGAAAAAAAAATTTTAAGAAAAATTCTATTTGGTAAACTATGGAATTGCAATCAACAAAGTAGCTTCACAACAAATGTTGCTCAATTGTACACGTAGATAACCAAAATGTCATACGTAAACGGTGTATGGGTTCTTACTCTTGCTCTGGTGGTAGACTCTTGGGAGTTTCAACACCAGGTTGAGGGCCTGAGTAACCATAGGTGGTGAAATCCTACCATGGCGTGAGTGTGTGGTGGTGTGTGCACATGTGTTAAAAAAATAAATAAATAAAAAATTGTAAACGGTGTATATAGAATGGCAGCATGGACAAACACATGCATCAATGTGGGGCCCACATAAATCCACATAAATCAGGCAAGAGACCAAATGCAATTCCATGGGACCAAATGCCTAATCCTAACCTTTGTCATCCTCCCCAAATGCTGGGCTAGGTCCCTGTAGGTTAGTGCCTAATTCACGTCTGGACAAAAGTTGGAGACATGGTAATTCGACACTAGGACTCAACGGTTCAATAATCTGGACCAGAGAGGTCGAATGTACCATGTATATCCACGGGCATACGGTCAAATAATTCTTCTGTTTTAGTCCAGCCTGTATCTTGATGGACTTACGTAAGAATCCCAAGCCAAGTTGATGAAGACGGGCCCAACATTTTATCCGGCTCTTACCAAATGACCGACCTTCTGTTTGAGATATAGCTAGAGGGTCGCTACTGGCCTGTAACCCGGGTTACCGGTCTTCCTTCTAATCCAAAGCTCTGTGGGACCCACCATGGTGTTTGTGTTATATCACCTCCGTTCATCTGCTTCGTCAGCTCATTTGAGGAGATGAATCGAAACACGAGGGAGATGAAAAACTCAAGTGGGCCATACCATAGGAAACAGTGGGGGATGGAGATCCGTCAACCTAACCTCTCTCCGTCATCTGCAGTTAAAGCCCCCCAACTGCACCGCATAACGCGCGGACGACGACCAATCGATGCCCAAAACCCAACCCAAACCCAAAAACGAAAGAAAGCATCTCTCTCTCTCTCTCTCTCTCTTCTTAGCTGTAAATACAAAATCCCCAATTTCATTTCATGTGCCGCTTGTCTCCCTCTTATTCTCCCAATCCAACCTCTACTGTCAGAAGATTCCAGATCTCATCAGCTTCCATGTTGGATTTCACCTCCTACTCGATGGACAGGGGACAAGCTCGAGATTTTCGTACCTTTCATAGTCCAAAATAGCAGGACCGAGATAAGGAGATAGGGTTTGATTGATTCAATACAAGTCATAGATGGATTTTGTAAGGCATGATTTTTCCGAAGAAGGACGGAAAGGGAGGGGCGGTGGCAGCGGGGGATCGTCGGTTTCGTGCTCGATTTGCTTGGAATGTGTCGTTGATAGAGGGGAGAGATCGATTGCCAAGCTGCAATGCGGGCATGAATTCCATTTAGGTCAAACTCTGAGATCTGACGTGGGTTTTGCTTGTTTTGCTATGATTTTTTTTATTTTTTTTAACCTGTGAATTTTCTTCGTTGTTCGATGATGTAGTATATGAATTTGTTGTGCAAGTTCACTACTACTTATTCTTCTTTTTCACTCGTAGCTGTTGCTGATTTTCGTGAAGTGTATGCGTGGTGTGGGGTTAATTAATTTTTTTTCTCCTTTTTTGTATTGTTTCTTTCATTTGTTTTTGCATTAAGTTTTCTGATCAGATCTATCTTTGGTTTGACTATTTCTTTCTGCTACTTATCATCTATTTTCCAGGTGTAAATTTCCATTCTGGTTATTTTATTTTATTAAACATTGTAATTTTTTTTTTTTTAATTCTTAGATTAAATGAACAGAGTATGCAGTATTTCCAGTGTTAGGCGTGGTAAAATATTGGCATGCTGTATGTGCCATGTGTTGTATCCACAGATTTTAGTGGGACCTACATGCCATGTATCTGTCGTTGTGTTCTTCTCATGTATCACATGTTAAAGTGAGCGATGTATATATTTAAGTAAGTGCATGCTTGGATGATCTCGCATGTGAAGGACTAATTGGAACAAGCCGAAGCTCGGGAGATTCACATCGTGCCAAGCCATAAATAGCCCACCAACCCAATTTGTCAAAGACCAAGCAATATCAGAGTTCTTAAGAAAGCCATCCCAAACCAAGCAAAGACCAAGCAATATTCACATCTTCCCAACATCTCACTCTTAACAATGTTAATCTTCTTCGCCATGCATGGGCCAAATCTCCTCTGAGCCAAACCTCCACAACTCTTCCCAACATCTCACTCTTAGCAACGTTAACCTTCAACCCCAAAAGTACCTCAAGACACCTTATGATCATCCTCAGCTTGTCCACCATGATAGCATCGGCATCATAGAACAAAAGTGTATTGTCAACAAATCGAAGATTGGATATTAGTGGGCTTGACCTATTCACACTAAATCCACTGAATAATTTGACCTCATGTCCTTGCTCCAACATTACCCAAGGCTTCAACAACCACCACAAAAAGGAAGGGTGAAAGCGGACATCTTGCCTAACACCTCTCAAAAATTTAAAGTATCCCTTCAGGGATTTGTTAATCAAGAATGAGAACCTAACTGAGCTCATGCATTCCCTCATCCACCCCCTCCACTTTCTCCCGCACCCTATTTGGTCCAACATGTTGTCTAAGAAGTTCCAATCCACATTGTCATAGGCCTTCTCTATATCGATCTTGCACACTACGCCTTTCTATCGCGCCTTATGTCTCCAGTTGATGCACGTGAGTGATGATGGCGCTATCTAGATTTTGATGGCCTCTTATGAAAGCTCCTTGATTTTTAGAAATGATGCTAGCTGGCGCTACCCGAAATCTAGAGGAGTTTGAATCTTTGGGAAGAATTTTATTTTGCGTGCCAATAAGGCTGATTGGTTTGAAGTACTTTAAGCTTTTTGCACCTGTCACCTTTGGTGTGATGGCAACAAAGGAAGCCTTGAGTTCATAACTAACCCCTCTCAAAAAATTCCGCCATAAAATTGAGCACATCCCCTTTCACTATCTCCACAAAACACTTGGAAGAATGCCAAAAGGAATCCATTTGGCTCTGGAGCTTTATCCTTTCCCAATGAATCCACAATGACCTTTACGTTGTCCTTAAAGAAGTGTCTTTCAAGTGAATCGTCTTCATCACTTGACAAATATAAGAGCAATAGGTTGTCCAACTTCGGCCTTCTTCACCGTTCTACTTTTAGCAAATCTTTGTAAAATTGGACCACCGCGTTGCTAACCCTAGCCTTTTCGTCTATTCTTCTTAGAGGTCTACACAAGTTGAATCGAGTCGAGTTGGGCACAACTTGACTCGGCTCGACCACTTGCTAACCCCAACTCGAACTCGGCTTAGCTCGGTCCTCGAGCCTGACTAGCCAACTCGGCTCAGTTCGGTCAGCAGCTCAGGCCAGTTCGAGCCAAGATCGAGCCGAGTTTGCTTGTGCAACATTTTCACAAACACATGGACTGCACTTTCCAAATCTCACTGTATGTAAAACAACAACAGTAGTTTTACAGGTATTTCATCAAACACCTTCTAAGCAACATAAAAACCAAGAAAAAAAAGGGTATTTGTTTCATATATATACCTTTCTTGCCACCAGCCACACTTAATTGAGTCATTTCATCAAACACTTGGTGAGCAACATCAATATCAAAGTAACCGAGTCACTGAACTAGTTCGATCTAAGTTCGATTCGAGTTGGGTTCGATCCGAGTCAAGTTGAGCTCGGGCAAGCTCGAACTCGGTTCGAAACTTTTTCGAGCTAAAAAAATCAGCTCAACTCGGATCGAACTCAGTTTCGAACCGAGTCGAGTTGACCAAGCTAACCGAGCTAACTCGGTTCGTGTACAGCCCTAATTCTTCTTCACTTGATGACTATGTTGTTGATCTCTCCTTCCCTCAACCAAGTGGCTCATGATCTTTGTCTCCACTTGATTTCTCCTTGCTTTATGTGGCTTGAATAGTCTTGTGCTAGCTTTCTTCATGAAATTTTCTTCTCCAAATATACCACAAAATCAGTGTGGATTCTAAATCCACGCTGTGAAGTAGAATTTTTAAAATCCAGGGTATTCCAAATCCAAGGTACCAAACACAACTAGAGTATTTGGAATCCAGGGTATTCTGAATCCATGCTCCCAAACAGGCCTTGTATAAAAAATGATGGACCATGTGGATATATACAAGGCAGGCCCCACAGTAAGGGAAATGCCCACTATAATTTGCTACAACTAACCACTTAACCTAACATATTGTGGCCCCACAGCGACTCTTACCAACCTTATTCCTTCGTATAGAAAAAAATGATGTGGCCCACTTGAATGACAGTTGGAAATCCACCTCAACCACAACGTGAGTCACCCCATTTTTGGCCAAGGGCCAAAATTTCAGGCCCATTAGGGTTCAAGTCGATCCCACAATTAAAAACAATGTACACAAGTAACCGTAATCATTGAAACATTTCCATTCGTATGGCCCACCTGAATAATAGTTTGGCTTGATTTTTTTTTTTTTCCTGACGCATTAGTTTTAATGGGCTATGTAATAGTTGGACTATATTTCATGTAACCATCACGGTGGGACATATATGAATAAAGGGTTACCGTCCTTCCATTCACTGTTTCATTTGATGTGGCCCACCTGAAGCCTAAATCAATGTATTATTTTGGCCATACACAACTTTCGACGGCTCATCACATGGTCAGAGCGGATTTTCCATAAACATTATAGTAGGCCACACGAGCACTAACAACATCAAATGTGTGTGTGTGTGTGTGTGTGTGTGTGTGTGTGTGTGTGTAAATATATAATGTGAGTTTGCGGAGGTTATTTCTTACCTTTTCAAGTTTTTTTCTAAACGTTGGAGAAGGCAACAAGCTTCTTCCTGCTTCGGAGAGGGCAGCACAAGTTGAAAGTAGATAGCACTTCGGAGAGGGTAGCTTCAAGAGACGGTTCGAGAGAGATGAAATCATAGCTACAACCCTGGATTTCAAACCCCCACTTCTGGTGCCAAAACAGACTTTGGATTTCAAATCCCCCCAAATCCATGGTGCCAAATGACCCCTTAAGGCATTTCCCTAGTCAAAAGGTTGCAATTTTATTGCCTAGCTCACAGAGATTGAGAGAAAATGACAAATCTACATGTGAGTGAGTTGATTGTTCTCTATGACAAAATTAGGAGTAGCACCAATAAGAAATAAGCTGAGGTAAAATGAACTTAGATGATTTGGTCATGTGCAATGGAAACTAAGAACTGTGCCCAGTTAGGAGTGAGTTGGTGCAAGTTGAAGGCTCTGCAAGGGTAAGGGGAAGGCCAAAAGAACGTGGGTGGAAGTAGTAAAAAAAGACTTGATGACCTATTGTTGAACTGAAGTTATGACCCCTTGATAGAATGGAATGGTGGAATGGAATTCATGTAGCTGACCCTAAATAGTTGGTATAAGTCTTAGATGATGATGTGATGATGACTTGATTCTTCTCTTTGACTATAATCAAGGCAATTCACTAGGCAAAAGGTTACGATTTTATTGCCTACCTTACAAAGATTGATTGAAAATAACAAATCTACTTGTGAGTGGTCACCTAAAAGCAAGGTTTAAAAATGTTGTTATGATGCCTTAATAGCTAAGTGGCATTACTGTTGGCCATAACACATTTTACCCATATCTTGTAAATTCTTGTCACTTCACGTCTTACTCAGAATTAGATTCGTAATCTTAGGTGCTAAAAATAGACTACCATCTTGAGAACTGTTTGTAATGTGCACATCTTCTGAGATGCATATTTTTAAACCATCAGAACATGTCACCACTAGTCTAGAGTGCATCATGTGTCAGCCATATATATATAGAGGTGTTTTATGTTATATTGATGTTTATCCTCTTATTACTTTTTTTTTTTTTTCAATTGATAAAAAAGGTCGAGGATGTATTCCTTTCATATAGAGGATTGCTCTTTTGGTGGTTGCAACCTCGTAACCTTGCAGAAATTCATGCCAATCTGCTCATGCATTGAGCAGTTTTTTTTATCCCCTGTAAAATGTTGCATTGTTGTGGACATGCTTCCCTCTAGGGAGTTTGGCAGTGCTTTTCTGCAGCTTGATCGTCTTTCCAGAAATCTGAATATGTTCTTCCTTTACAGATTGTATTGGTTCTGCATTCAATGCAAAAGGAGCTATGCAATGCCCAAATTGTCGGAAAGTTGAAAAAGGCCAATGGCTATTTGCAAATGGATATCGCCCTCTTTCTGAACTTAATGTAGATGAGCTCGTCAATGAAGACTTCTATGATCTGGCTTACTCTGACCTGGTAAACTGTTACCTTAATCGCGTATGTCATGAAGTTGTAGGACACTTCTCTCTTCTAGAAAATGTGCAAATTTCAATAATATCATTGTCATTGTTCTATTCTTCCGTTGCTAGTGATTTTAAGAAGGTTGCTGGTATTTGTATGAATCTGGGTTCTGGCACTAAAATATAGCAATTTGTTGCATGTTTCTTTTATTGTACATGCTGTTGGGAATTCGTTATTATATCAGTGCCTCCTGCAGTCTCCATTTTAGATATTTCTATCAAAGGGAAAGCTTATGGCTCTTTTTTATTTTTATGCTAGAGCACATCAAACTCCTAGAGTAGCGCCTCTAGTTTCGAATCATGATTCTGGAGTAGCTGGACTCAAATAATGTTAATAAGAGAAGCATTATATTTATCGGACTCTCTTGCAATACCTTCTCGTGTTAACAATGTTTGAATATGATGTTCAGTTTTATTACTTGATATCCTTATTAGTATCTTTGACAGGCAACTCATTGAATGGTATTCCTAGGGAGGCTAAGTAATTGTCTGAGACTTTGCCAAAGGGGTATCTTGGATTCTTGTTATTGTTTTTGCCTAGGCCTAGGGTTTTCCTATCCTATTATCTTGATTGCTTCGTCATAATAGCTATTTTCCTCTTCTATTAAAGTTTTCTTTACCAATAGAAAAAAGAAAGTTGATATCTTTACCAAGCAACAGTAACAATCTCCTAGGGCGCTATTACGATCTTGCCTTTGGCCTTATTTCAAATTCCAAAGAGCTCATGTCATTACAATTTTTTTATATTATAAAGATAAGCATTGCAAATTTTCGTTTGTCTATATTTCAAAACTCAAAGAGCTTATGTCATTACAATCTTGCCTTTGGCTGTATTTCAAAATTCAAATAGTTTGTGTCATTATTACATCCTGTAACGACTGTGTCCTTTTTCTTTTCTTTTTTCCCTGCCTATCTTGTATTCTTAAAATTGTTGTATGAATAGTGAAAAGAAATGGTAAAGCTGTTTCATGTTCTTCCAATTAAGTTTCTAGGGAGGCTAATATCATTGCATATGTTTGGAGTAAATGGGGAAGCTTTGTGTCTATATTCTTATAAATTGCCTTAAGGGATAATTTTTGAGTTTTCTTGTTTCTTCTTTTTAATAAAATAAAATTCATTGTTGCCAAAAAAGAATTGCGCGGTGAATTGATATAGCATTCCACTTCCTTTCTCAAGTAGATTGATTCTTTGTGTGGTGGCTACTCTTCTTTTGCAGCCATTTGGACTTCAGTGGTGTCCTGTTCGTGGATTTATGCAACTATTTGAGTAAGCTCAAGACCTTTTTTCTGAATTGAGCTTCAGCCAAAACTGAACAGCTTTCTGCATTCACCTTTTTTGTAGCTTCTTAGGTTAGATAGATGCTTTCTGCACCATTGGTTCATGAGTCTCGTGAATCGATTTTTCATATGTTATTTTAACAAAGGGCTGACAATATTTTATAAAAGAATAACTCCTTGAAAAACCATGTTCTTTGAAATGTTCAAGTTTATTTATCAGAAGTATAAGGGAAAAAAAGTTCAAGAATGCTCTGCTCTGTCTTGCAACAGTTATAATCATTGATGCTACAAGTGTTGCCATATGCTATCGCATACGTAATTATGCAAGCACACAATTGCATACATGGGCTCAGATCACATATGCCGTGCAGGAAGTATGCCATGGCATACTAAAGTAGTATGCAATGGCATAATGGCCAGCGGTCATATTTTTTGTAGATTGTAATAAGTTGTACCCTGTAACTTGTAGAGTTGTACTTGTATTGTATGCATCAACTCATCAAGATTGAAGTTATCAATAAAATTTCTACCTTTTAATAATTAGTTCTCTCTTAGTGTAACTTGATTGTTTAAATTTTTTTTTGTTATATATAATATAACTTAACTTATAAATGGTGTAATAGTCAAACTACAATGAAATAGGTAAAAAAATACCCAATCCAATCACTTGCAGTAATTAGACATTTTTCTTAACTTTTTAGAAAATTTCCCATTTTTTATTTTTTATTTTTAAAATTTTCAGGAAAAAAAAAAACCATCAGCCTGAGCAGATCTTATGCAATTATGCGATCGCATAAGTGATCAGCCCAGGCAGATGGCTTATGCGATTTTGACAACATTGGATGCTACTGCTGTTATATCTGTTAACCTTTTCTCTTTATGAAGATGCTTCTGCTGTATGAATTATATGTTTAATTAGATTTGACACTTTCAGCAGTTGCCAGTTACTACTACCCATTGTCACTTTTTTAGGGGGGCCTTTTAAGTTGACTTCATTATCCAATGTTATTCGAACTTGTACCGGAGCAAATGAGTTGCCAGTGGTATATATTATTCTTGCTGCATTCCCTTTTGTTTACCCCTTCGCACTCCTCTGGTCCCATGTTTTATGAGATTTCCATCCCCATCTCACCCATGAGAAGACAGTTAAACCAGACCAAGGTCACTGGATTTACGGGTCATTATGTTTCATTTACCATGTTGGCCCTGGTTCTTGCACGAAGTGTGAAGCAAAATAGCAATAAATTTGGGTGCAGATCTTGAAAAAAAAAATTGGGTGTGGGAGTGGGGAGCTGTCTGTGTTCAAAATATTATCAAACACAAATGGCTAGGGAGTAGGGAGTTGGAGCGTGAGGCCAAAGCGGGAGTGACACCTAGTTTGAACCTGCTACTAAGGATTCCAGGGACAGCAAGGCTGTTGAACCAACAGAGTTCAAATTAGCATTTCTGGTCATTTCATTTAATAAAAAAGGATAAATGAAGCAAGGGATTACCCATAAGCCGACTCGAAGTCAATCAAGGAGCATGTATAGCACTTATCCAAAATGCCAGAAACTTGTTTATGACAATTCAGTTATTAGTCCAGTGTGATTTTGAGCTTTAATGCTCTTTCGGTCCTTACCAATTGGATGAGATGTAAAGTTGTATGGCCTGTTTCTTTGGTTTCTTGACTTGATGTCATTGTATATAACCTATATCCAGGCCTGGAGTTTGCTTGGTTGGGCCAGGCCTATTCAAAATATTGATTTTGCCTGGCCCAGGCCCGGTCCTTTGCCAGACTTGTGTATTTCAGCCCACTAAGTTGCTCTTTGCCTGAGGTTTAATGCTAGCAGCAGCTCATGCAAATAACTAAATGCTTAGCTATGTTTAGCTTCTGCTGGTGACCCAACGAGACGTATGGTAGCAAGAGCTCAAAACTCAGGACAAGGAAGAAAGTTGTGCCTAATATGCTTGGCTGTGTGCTTTGCAACTCGATTCCAAATCCATGTAATCCATAAGATAAAACTAAGGGCACGTTTGGATATGTGGAATCCTAGGGAGAAGAAGGGGAAAAATACTAATTATCCTGATGATTTCCATGAGACTATTGAAACATGGATTCCAATTTTGAGTTCTTGTTTGGGTAGCTAGAGGAAATTTTGTATTCCTATCGCAATACTCACCTAGTTTCCTGTGCCAAGAATCCAAATTATAGAGCGATGCAATGACCGCTTAGTGGAATCTGCCCTTTGCTTTGCTATCCAAACAACAAAATTCATCACATCAAAGGAACACCCTTTTCCCTTTCCATTGTTTGGCATGGAATCCATTGTTTCCAAACATGGCCCGACTCTCTACAAGTTAGAAAACTCTACAGTTTTTTCGTTATTGCATGATCTGTATACCATTCTTGTCAAATTGCATTTTGGTTTCGGGTAAAAAAAAGTAAAAAAGAAAGAAAGAAAGAAGTTACTGTGAATTGTTTTCCGCCAGTTTTGTATCATAAATTGTAGTGTTAACAAAAGTTATACCAAGCTTACACTTTGCACATGTCATTTATGTTGTTTTTCGAGGATAATAAGACTGCGAATTTTCCACCTGCAGTGACGGAGAACCCCAGCCAAACCCTTGTAAGCAATCTTTGTACATTACCATTCATTTGTGAGCTGTGATTTTTTCATGTCGGAGCTGCATAATGAATTTGTCTTTCTTACTCTTTCCCCGGAAGATCATGATATGTTAGGAACTGCAGCATTTGGGGACCACTCAAATGCTTCAAGTAGTACGCACGTGTGCCCCTATCTTGCTCTCCATGGGTTTTCACATTCTATACATCCTGTGCCGTCAAACGCTACTGATGCCGTGTCCGATGCCACTTCATTTCATCAGCATGTGACTGGATTAGGAGTGCCATCATCCAGCGACATGTTGAACTCGCATGGTTTTTCTGCAGCAGAACCACGACACAACTGGCAGCAGGCGTCTCTTCCTTTTCCCGTCTCTGGTGGCAGCTTAAACACTGCAGAGCAGCCCACATCTCAGTTGGCTTCAAGGTTATCTAGGAGTGACTCGGGTGGCCCGCAGAGGTTAGGATCCTCTGTTCAGCCTCTTCCTTTTATTCACGGGTAAGTGTCATGGTATTGAAACTTGCATTTGTACACTTGTTAAAGATTCATGGAGTCCTGCTCATCAGAAAACTACAGCCTGCTGACATGCAGCATCAGACTCCATGCATGCAGGGACCTTTTTGAAGTGATTCAAACCACTGATCTGATTATGGGACCTCAATTAGGATTGGTAATTGGGGGTTCCCTATCCTAACCTGTAGATATCTGACCTTCTCTCTGTTAATTTCTGTACCTTTTCTTTTAACAGTGTGTGGTACGGTTAGAATCTTCCAATCTGGAATGCTTACCTGGTGTCCTTGATCTACTGTTGGGCCAATCAATCAGATAAATGGTTTGGATCACTTGACCATGAGGCATGTACAGATTTATTGTGCACGACAGGATCCTAAAAATTCCTTTAAAGATGGTGTTACCCTTTAAGAGCTTTCTACTTCACTGACATCAATTTTGCTGTTGCAACTATCACAGGTCTGTTGCACGAGCAGGCGGCAATTTGGTGGCTGCACTAGTGCCTCCTGTTGTAGGGGACGCTAGGGGTCATACTCGCGGGCCAAATGGTCATATATATCAGCAGTCTGCACCAGCTTCTGCTCTTCGAACTGCCCCATTTGCTCCAACCAGGAGAACAAGGCACAGAGGATTTGCTCTGTTTTCCTCTGTAGGCACCAATTCCTTACCTGAAAGCAGTGGTTTCCATGGGTTTTCTGTATCTGGGTCTGTGAATAGAAACCATCAAGATGGTGAACATATCGGCCGACGTTTTGATCGGGGGGTCTATGGATGGGTGAGAGAAGGGTTTGCCCCTCTGCCATGGATCCCTGTTGAAGGTGAATCTCAGTGGTGGAGCCCTTTCCACACTAATCAGAATCCCCAAACAGTAAGTGCAGATTCCCAGACTAGAAACTTCTTCCAACAAAGGGTCAACACAGAGAGGGTCACACAAGGGCGGCCGGAGAATGCGTATCAACGGGTCCCACTCCCTAGGATGTCGCCTTTCATGTGATAGGTTCCACTGCCGAGGCATGACCCCCCGGATGGATGTATTGGAACTCGTTTCTAGTCTTTTTGTAAATTCCTGTAATGCTCTCAAGGACTGCTTGTCTGGGCATATGAACTATCCTTCTGCAGTCATCTCTGTATGAGATTTGGCTTTCTTGGCTGCAGTTTTTGGATGATTTAAAAGCTCTTCTAGCAGGAGCCCACATGTTTCCTGGTGGACTACATGAATCCATGGGAGTGTGTAATCATGGATTATGAGTGGAAGCTTGAGATAAAGGTGGGTTTTGCTATCTTTTTAATTTTATTTTGTTTTATATTTGGGTAAGTTGTTTGGAAAATAAGGTGAAGTGCCATCCCCTGAAGATGTATGGTGGTCAGACATTTGATCTGGTGGACCACTGAATGAATTGCATACGCTGAAAAATATAATGAGTGTAGCCTGACCACCTGATTAATGCCAGTTTTCGTGTTGAATGTGGACCATTGGTCATTTTGACAGCGGGTGCATGTCTTGATTTCCGTGACATGGCTTGTACCAGTAGGTGTCACCGAATCAAGGGTCTTGATCAGTGGACATGCCTGTAGGGAAGATGTTTTGGGATGCAACAGCGACATTCCTCTTGTAATAAATAATACAAAATAATAATAATAATAATAATAATAAATAAAGGGAAAAATAAAATAAAATCGTAGCGATCACTGAAAATGGGCCGAGTCTACACTCTCCCACATCTTGTCATCGAGATAAGCTGACTTGAAAGAACATCAACAATCATGAAACTGCAATGGCTTCGAGGCCAAGTGTTCTGACAGGATGGGCCCCTTGTTTCAGTGATCCCGATCTCGATCTCTCATCTCTTGAAATCGCTGCACCACCATGGATTGGTCCATATACTTGATTTTTTTTACCAATCGCTACTGGTAATAATAATTGATGATGCCATGAAATTTATGTCGAGTCCCACTCTCGTACAGGGAAGCGAATTGCCTGCGCCTCCTGGTAAAAGAGATATATTCCTGTGCCGGGGGATGTCTGTGACAAACGTCCATCTGTTTTGAAAGACCACAGTAATACAGGAATCTAAAAATGAAGCAGATCCAAAACTCATGTGGGCCATACCACATGAAACAGTGGGGATTGAACGCCTGGGGTTGACAGAAGTTTTGTATGAGGATGATATTTGTGCCTATAGTTTATGTGAGTGGTAACAACCCATCATGGTCATCTCCAGAAGGTTTCAACGGTGGACATTTTGGTTCCCACTTTTGTTTGGTGCAGCCCACCTGAGTTCTGGATCTGCCTGATTTTTAGATTCATTGTCCTGTTGGGGTCTTTCAAAACAGATGGATGGATTTGTCATGGACATATCTGTGGGCCCCACACAGCCCCGGAACAGGTATATGTATGTGCCTGGATCACAGGCAGGCAATCGGATCCCTCCAATAGGGAGCCCTGTATGCAGAAGCGTGAAAAATCAACTCCGTCCATCAGTTTCACCCGCTCACGTTTGGAAATAGCCCAAAAATGAGAGAGCGCACACCACTGGAAAGAGTAGGGATTGAAGTTGAAGTTGGACGGTCTCCATAATTCCGGCAGGTCGAAGATCTTGGCCATCAACTGTTTTAACCTGCTTCATAGTTTGATGGGAACCTTTGTTTTTTTTTTTTTTTCCTTACGCATCCTCTGTTGTGGAGTCGGATTTCAGTCTTCCTATGTGTATTTCCTCTCTCTCTATACTATCTTTGTTGTAAGTGGAATTGCAATGGTGAGGGTTTTCACAGTTGAGCTTGATTTTCGAGTCATTGCTACTCTGAATTTTGCTGATTCATTGTTTGACGATTGTCCATCTTCTTCAAGAATCCAAGCTTCAGTTCCATTATGTGGAACTCCTGCTTGAATTTAGCACAAGCTTCTAGCCCCATCCTCACCTCCCACTTTCTTCTTTTTTTTTGACTTCTAGTTCTGTTCTATTCTTGAACCTACGGTGCTGATGACGGACGGAGGCCACTTCCCTGTTGCAGCAATCCGCTCGTGTGACTCCAAGCTCCGTGGAGTCCACCGTGATGTATGTGTTATATCCACTCCGCCCATCCATTGCGGCTGCCCATATTAGGACTTGATCTAAAAAATCAGACAGATCAAAAACTCAAGTGGGCCGGCCACACCACATGAAGCAAGTTTTGGATCATGCTGATGTGTGTGATTTTCCTTATTTTTGGTGGAAATCACCCTATGAATGGGTTGGATGGCATATAAACATCATGGTGGGCTTCAAGAATGTTTCAACGGTGCTTGTTTTCATCCCCACTACTTCCTATGGTGTGTACCACTTGAGTTTTGGTCAGTCACACTTTTTGGTTCGCGTCCTAACATAGGCTGGTGGAATCAATGGACGGAGTGGATATAACACAAACATCACAGTGGACCCCACAGAGCTCAGGGTTACAGGGAAGTTGCATCCGCTGATAACCTGGTGCAATGGGCCATATGGAAGAAAAATGTGATAGTTTAGGGGAAATAAATGAAAAGAAAAGAAAAATCCAACTGTCTACATTCAAAGTGCACCTCTCCTTCTTGATTTCTCTGTCAGGTCATCTGCATGGTGGGGTACGCCTTCAGCACTGTCATGTACCATAACCATGAAGGTGCATTTGGTGAGTGATACTGAATCTTAAAATGCTGATGATAATCACTACATCATCCGTCTCTTCATTATTATCATTACTCTTCAAGGATAGTATATGATTCTTGAGCTGTTGTCACTTTCCTTGATTGTCAAACACTGTTGTGATTAGATATTGAAGTCCCTGAATGTGCCATTTGAAGCACTAAACATACCTGAGAATAAAATGCTGCGTCAAGGATTGAAGGAGTACACCAACTGGCCAACATTTCCTCAAAAAATTATGTTGATGAGGATTTCTTTGGCGACCATGACACAACAGTTGGTAAAGTCATATAATGTTTTCATAATTGCAATTGCTATAGTCTATGATTATGTCATTATTTTAATTAATTGCCTTTAAAACCTTAGAGCAGAATCGAGTGCTTCCATTTTCCCCATAAAAAGTTCTGAAGGGACAATGCCCTGGCATCTGAGTTGTTTAAAGCTTCATTTATTTGTTCATATGTCCAGTTTCTTCTAGATTTCTTCTCTGAGCAGACTTCTCTTGTCAATTTGTTTCAGTTCAGTGAAAGTTTTGGTATAATTTTAGAAATTTTGTTAGGGATTTAGGAGTGACCTTTTACAGACAAGCATAAGGGAACTGCTTTGTTATTTATCTGGAAACACATGGGAATATGCATTGGCTTGAATATTTCTTTCATCAGAAACAGATATCACCTTATAATTCTGAGTTGGGTAAATTGAGTTTGAAGAATAAGGTGTTCAGAATTGCAGATTTCTTGGCATGCCATTTCTGTGTGAGGCCAATGTTCAGGCCAATATTCAAGTGGTTCTCACAATGCTTTTGCTGTGAAGGATTGCTTCCCACTTGTGTATTTCTGCACCAATTTTCTTGTGTTTTGTCTTTGACGTCTTCTCTTTTTGGGATAATTAAATTTAGTTATTGACAAAAAAAATATTTCTTGAAGAAAGATGTAAACCAAAAATGTTCATCAGCTTCTTTAACCACTTAAACTAAGACAAGGGATGGCAACGATGGATCATGATCAGGTATTCTGTAATGGCCACCAGCGTTACCTTTACAATACGGGTTGTAACAGTTGTTATGGCCCCCATAGCGGCCGTTACAATCTCTTTCTTTTTTATTGAAAAAAAAAAAAAAACAAAACTGAAAAACTATATTGGCCTGGTAATGGACTGTTACGGCTTTTACAGGGGCCGTTACAGATAATTTTTTTTTCCTTAACAACCATTACGGCCATCACAACCCTGTAACGTGTAACGGTTGTCACCATTACCTTTACATAACAACCTTTACTGTTCTCTGTAAAGCACCTGTGAGGCAATCTTAAAATTCCCCTATGAAAATCTCCCTTACAACTTACAAGTATAAATAAAGCAACACAGTGTAGGTTGTATCACACTGATTCAGATTAAGTCGATGAAAGGTCATGAAGTCTGAGTGCTATTGCATCCTTGTCTCGAGGATTTATTGCTAATAAAATTTCCATTGATTTTGATGTTCAGAGAAAAGGTGGTGAAGATTATTTGAATTCAAAGTGAACATGGAAAGATGACATCGACATCTTTGAGTTGAAAGTGTTTTCATTTGGCTACTAGAATCAATCAATAACATCGATTTCTCTCAGCTTGAAACAAGGTTAGACAACCTGTGGGCGTAGTTGCTAGGTTACTACTATCTCTTTAATACTTATTTTAACCCATTTGAACCTGTGCCATTTTCCCTGTTTCAGAAGTCATGATTTATCTCTCATTCTAACCACTTCCTCTTTTTTTCTGATACTATAAATGTTCCAATTTCTCAATCAAGTTATAAGGATCTTCTATTGGAAATTCTCTAATGGAATGTGTGTTTGCATGACATGCAATCATGCATTTATGGATATATTATTGCTTTATAACAACTCTTTGACCATTTCTGAACTTTATCCACAATTCTGCAACAGAAGCATTCAAGAACAGGAAATTGAAGTTGTTGGAGAAAGCAATGAGCCCTTGATGACTGTGAATTACATCAAAATGGCTTAGATCTTTGTTAAAGTTCAAATTTTACCATAATAACTTTACTGGAATAGGAGAATGACTATTGGAAAAACCTTTCTTATGAGTTATGTCCATGGCTGCAGTTCATGGTAAAATAGTTAATACATTATCAGTTGATATTTTGCATTTGCCTGTGTATGGCTATGAGATTCACTGTTGTCTGGATATCAATCTGCACTCAGCTACATTTGTAAAATAGTTCCTTTTTTTAGTGGCAAATGGTTCTTTTGATTTTGCATTAAAAGAACGATATCAATAAAAAAATCGTGGGAAACTATTTATTGAGGGGTAAAAAAACACAGAGAATTGTTGGAAAGTAGCAATTTAAGTGTTGCTTTATTAATACTGTTGTAAAGTGGAAATTTCTGTTTTGTTTTTGGTTAATGCAAAATCCATAAAACCCATAAGATATGCAAATCTAGAAATGTGCTTTGACCTCTCATAGGGGAACTGGATCTTCTTTCCCTGAAGGAAACCAAAGCGTAAACTGCAGTATCTTTGAGAAAGATGAAGTCATTTCGATGAAACAACTGATTATTGATTTATTTATTTTTTCCAAGAAAAACTTTGGATTAGTATCTCCTACGATAATTTCTTATTTTGCAACATTTGTTGAAGTAGTTACCTTGATGAGGATAACAGATGTGAACCCCCACAAGTGTAAAACATATGCATTTGTGAGGAAACCTTTACTGGTAAGCATGCTTGTCCACCTCACCTGTATACCCTGCATCCTTGGGTGCCAAAATTTTGTCACGCTTTTTCTCTTCCAAGTTTTGACATATTTTTAGTGCAATATGGCAAACCTACTTAGATTTGACTAGGAAGGGAGTCGAAACTATCACCTAGCTAGTGTTTCAATCCACTAAACAATCAGATCAAGTGTAGGCTTTTTTGCATTATTATTTTGAGACAGATTATTTATACTGAAGAAGGTTTTAAATATGTCATTAGTTCTTTTTGACATATTTACTAGTAGGTACTCTATGAGAAAGAGAAGCAATATAAAACGAGATGAACTCCTTATCATGCAGCTCGAATATATTCATAAATTTGCAAGTGCAATGCCATTTTAATACCCTCTCGAGGTTGACTGATTGCCCTTGATATTATTTCCTGGTAGTTTGGCCATTAAAAGCCAAACACAGACTTGATTAGCAAGTTGGATTATGATCTAAGCCATAGTGCTGGGTTTACGTAAGCGGTACATGCCATTTAAAGCCACAGATGTTGATGTGGATGGCACTCATGTTGTCACATGTGTAGATCCATAGGATTAGGGGAAGGGTAGCAAAGAGAGGTAACAAGCACATGAGGCCTAACAAGTTCAGCTGTTGAAAAAAGAAAGAAGAGAGAGAAAAACCATATATATATATATTTGAAAGGTGAATATTATTAAGAGCCAAAGAGGCCAAAAAGAAAAAGTAAACAGAAACAAACAGGAAGAAGCAGAAAGAAACAAGGCGGAAACGAATTCCAGCCCCTGAGCCTAAACCCGGCTAGAAAACACTATCTGGTGCCCATTCATAGATAGAATGGAACACTTATATATATATATAACCATATATAACTGGTGATGCAGAAGAAAAGGAACGATGATGTCTTCTTAAATTGATAGAGATTCTGAGTTTCCCCTTTTTCTTTTGCTGTTTCCAAGGAAGCTGGTGTACCATTGAGCAGACAGCGTGGGGTACCTCTTTCTATCCCTGTTGTTAAAGTCGACTTGGTAGAGACCATAATGAACAGTATAGCCAAGTGTAAGCTCAAAACAGTCTACGAAGGACCATACGAAGTACCCCCTTGTATTTGATCCATCCCTGCAAACAAATGCTTGTTCAGAAAACCTATTACAGCTTTTAAGGTGCTGATTTTTTCACTTGTGACTGAACATTGAGAGGATTGGTTTCCTACATTCTATATAACCCTTGAGAAAATTTAAAATTATCCAAAACCTTGGCCAACATGAAGCTATTTGTTATTAGAAGATTGCCTGAAATAGCTTCAGGTCTGCCTTTGATGCTAATTTGATGCCAGCTATCTTCTAAGAGTGTCTAGAAAATGTGCATGAATGAGGAGAATATGCTTGCAAGCAACCAATTTATGGTACCAAGCTCTAGATGCTCTTTGTTTCCTAGGTTTTTTTGTTGAAGTTTTGGATGCTAAATTCTATATATGGGTTTTAAACCTGAAACCTAATGGTCATGATGAAACACTCCAGTTTGACTTTTCCAGCACAAATTGCATCCAAGGAATGGGAAAATAACAGGAATACTGATTTTCTTGGGTGATCATATGTATAAGGATGAAAATACCTTATTGATTGAAGTAAGCTTTCTATGTACTTCTGCAAGTAATCTACCCTTTCATCATCATTGCGAGCGTCGGGAGAATAAGAGTTGTTACCGTACATTGGATATCCTGATGACATGAATATTTAGAGC
The DNA here is from genome assembly GCF_029962835.1 of Magnolia sinica. Lineage (NCBI taxonomy): Eukaryota > Viridiplantae > Streptophyta > Magnoliopsida > Magnoliales > Magnoliaceae > Magnolia > Magnolia sinica. Next base: position 699,586 of record NC_080575.1, on the reverse strand, counting down.
AAGAGTAAATTATAGTCTTAAATCATGAATACCATGCATGTTAGTCCTTTTTTAATCATTATCATACATGAAAAACACATTTTAGGTTTTTACCGTTTTCATGGATTATAAGGACAGCATTTTCGTAGTATAGTTTGACATACTCCAGCAATCTTTGAAGGGCCCAAGGAGCAGTAGGAAATGTGGCAGTTTTCAGGCTAATGAAATCCTGATCGGGAATTTAATTCTTCTGTCAGAATTTTCCATCTAAAATTTCCAATGACAGTGTCATGAAAATCAGTGATTTCGATGATCTTACCTTCTCAAACAGCCCTGGAACTGCACAAGAAACACAAACATTATTGTTAGGTGTTCATGATTTACCAAAAGCAGCTTAAAGCAAACTAAAGATTCTTAAAAAACTGATCTCATGAAAGATCACCTGGCTACCCAATCTGATAATGATTTTCAAGTTGGCATTCTGATCGTTTTTTGAGGAAACATCCAAACGAGAATAAACAACTCAAATGGATGTACAGAGAGCACCTTCGATTCACATGTTGGATTCTTTGTAATTGTAACAAAGATGGGTCTCAAGGTTTGCTACAAAAAAGCTAAGCAGCTATTTGTTTGCTGGGAACCAAACATTTATTGCAACAGTATTTCGTTAAACTATGAAACGCTAAGGGGAGACAGAAATTAATTTCCCAAACTTTTTTTTATTGGATTTGGAATGCATTTATTTCCCCAAGGTTCGTCATTTTTCCCATCAACTTACTTGATATTCTGTTTTCCCATCATTTCCTATCATTTGAGTTAGTTTGGGTTTTTTATTTTTTCCTTTTGCTGTTTTGCTTTTTGGTGCTTTCTCATCACCTTTTCAATGAAATCTTCAGTTATATTTCAAAAAAAAAAAAACTTACTTGATATTCTGGCAGAAATATCTGTAGCATAGTCTTTCTCATACTTCTCGGTGTCATCAGGGGAATTTTGAACAAAAACTACAAGATAATGATTAAGGCCGATAAAGTCAAATGATCCCTTCAGCTGTTTTCTTTCGTCCTCTATAAAAGATGGCAATCGAGATCCTACAATCTTCCTCATGGTAGCAGGATAGTTTCCATACACAAGGGGATCGAGAAACCTGGTCCATTATTAAGCAAGTAACATGATGCTCTAAATTGCCACTGTCAGATTTGTGACAGAAAAGAAAATCACAGATTAGCGGTCATTCTACTCACCATCCGAATTGAAAATCAATCACTCTTTTTGTTGCAGTGACATCCTCTGTTGAGTTTGTGAGAGGTTCAAACCATATACCTAGGAGTGTAATTCCTATATAGCCTTTTTGTTTTTCCTGCATGGGAGGTGAAACGTTTCTCATTAAGAGCTTCCTGTGGGACCCTTCTAAGGGCAAATTGGATATAGGATGCAGAATGCCTTGGAATCATCTAGAATTTGGAAATGCACATATTTGAATTCTGAAACATGAAATTCTTGAACCAGAATGATTGGATTGTGAGGATATGTGTGCACAAAATCCGAACAGTCCATGGGATGAATCACCTCATAACCCCCCAGAGCCCAAAAGTTAGCCTGATCTAAAAACTTGGTGGGCCATAGAAAAGCAAGAGGTAATTTCCTCCCTTGATTTGCCTCTCACTTTGCTATGGCCCACCAAAATTTTGGATCAGGCTAACTTTTGGCCATGGAGGTTTCATGAGGTGACTCATCTAGTCGACTGTTCGGATTGCATATACACATCATGTGAGATATGTTCTCAAAAAGTGCTCACGAGTTTTTGTGAGAACCGAGCATTACTCTCCCTCTTTCTCTCTCTTTATACACACACACACACACACACACACACACACACACACATATATATATATATAGTACTCTCAAATCCAATTGGTTGGACTAACCTAATGATGAGGACATTACTTCATGTACACCCTTGCATACGTATCAGAGGAGGAGGCGGGCCATACCGATTTATTTCCCTATGGCTAGACGAGTATCCATGATTGTGCTAAAGACCCCATGTGCATATGCGAGCATCTAGAAGACCTCACATTGGGAAGATGCACATGGGCTGCTTTATGGAGTGATGTAGACCGTTGGATCGGAGGAACGTGACTATCGGACTATTGGATCACATGATCAGGCCATTGATCGTGGATCGTCCACATTAGTTTTTCTTAGCTTTTATCAGTTTATAAAATTTAGTTTTGTTTATGTTATGTTTGGACACCATTATGAGTGTTTTTAGTTGACTTTAGTTAAACTAGGTCTATTTTTGTCAAAATTCACAAAATAGGGTGTTTATTGTAATTTTCGAACTTTCGTAGATCTATAAAAGAGGGTGGGCGTGTGACCTTTTCCCTCATTGGATTTTGTGATTTAAAAAAAAAAAAAACTCTTGCTTCTTCTTCCATCTTCATGCAATTTGAAGATAATTCCATGCGATTTGGAAGGTAGATTGGTGCGAGGCTATTCTTCATCAACGGAGGTGCAAGGGCTCCATCTATCCTCACACCACCTTCTCCCTTCTCCTCCATCAATGTATTTTCTTTGAATCCTTCGATTCTCTTATCCTAAGCCTTCATCCTTTCATAAACACATCTTTCCTTTACCTATTCACAACCCCAAACCCTAACCGACCTAACCTGTCCATCCCACGCCACACGTTGTGACCGTACGACCACGTGTAAATCCTTCGAGTTGGCCGTATAGCCACACCTTGCCCCTTTTAGCTTTCCATCATCCTTATATAAAAACCTCTTTCTTCTATTCCCAACCCTAACCATAAACCTAAAATCCCTAATTTCTCTACTTTCCCAAATTACCCAAACCCTAATTTTTATCCTAGGTTGTATTAGGTTTTCTATTTTAAAATTGACTATATCATATACTAATTGGATGTCCCTACATCCATTAAATCCTAGTTTCGTTTTATTTAATGATCTTATGTGATAATGTTGGTAACCTAATTTAGGATCATGCATGATGTTCTTTTGGTTTTTATGGGATTCGTGATGATTATGGCAATGCTTGTGTTTTTTTTTTTTTTTTGTTAATTATGTTAATTATGCTACTTGATCTCACATCTTATTTGGTTCATGCATTGGTTCTACGTCACCTAAGGTCCAACCAGTTTAGATTTTGCCCATTTGAATCAATGCTAATAAATACAAAGGAAAAAGGATTTATTTTGTGATTTGGAAATAACATCCTACATACTTGCATTTATTTCATTTATGGTTCGCCAATGGTTTGCATTTATTTAGTGATTTGTGGGACCCACTTTTGACAAGACATCTTACCAAAAACCAGCTTGGTTGAAAAATCTCAACCTTTGATTCATGGACACTGGTTCCAGTATTCGGCAATATCTCTCATGTCAATCATCCAACAGATGTTGACCAAACTACTAATTTTACGTGATCAAGTTACTGCACTTTTGGTTCATGATCCATCTAAAGTGAGTCTTGTTGCTCGGACTGTTTGATTTGAGCTACTTTTATGCCACACCTACAATTTCACGGCGCCTGCTTATCAACCATTACCATCTACTAGAGTATGGAAGTTTTTTCTAGAGGAGTTATAAAATCCTCTGGTTGCGTATGACACTTAATAAGGAGGCACTTGAAACGTTACACATGGAATAGATTAACTCAATCTAATATTGACTAAATTGTGTAACCCACTATATATGTAACATCCACTCCATCCATCTAGTTCTTTCCTTGATTCTAGACTCTTGGGGAAAAAATCGGTGACATCCTCAATGCAGGTGAGCCACACCACTGGGAACTATGGGGATGAGATCCCAAACAAAGGTTTGATTGTGAGGCCACCATGGTATCTTTCATTAAACCTGTTAATCAGGTGTAACCCACCAAGATGAAGTGAATAGAACAAAATCGGCCAGGTCCAAAATTCAGGTTGGCCACGCTGCTTGGTTAGAGGATTTAGAGCAAATTTACATTTTCCCCATTGGTGTAGCCCAAAAGAATTTTTTATTGGGCTGGTCTTTTTTATGGGCTGGCTGGCTGGCAGGCATGCATGCATGTATGTACCGTGTAGCTTACGCTACGTAGCATAGTTTAGTCTTAATGCCACGTAACTCATGAAAATAACTTAAGTTATGTGTAGCCTACGCTACATGCTAACTTTGCATACACTACATGCTACATAGCCTACGGTACACGGGTACACACAACATAGCTTACACTACAAGTTATTTTTCACTAAAACATTAAAATCAATTATTGTTTTGAATGATTTATTACATTTTTCATTTTCTAATAAAAATTAATTAATCTTTTTAATGATTTTAATAAAATAATATAAGTAATAGTATTAAATCAATTAAGTTGCTCTTTCTTTCCCTTAAATCTTTCCCTATTTTTCATATTATTTTAGGCTGTGTTTGGTTGCACCAAATGTCATTAAATTTCATTATTAATCAGATTAATTGTGTGAAATTTCATGATATTTGCTGCAACTAAGTACATCCTTAATTAAAAATCTAGAAGCGGCATGTAGTACATAACTTAAGCCTCACGCATTAGAGGGTTAAACGCTATGTTACATGCTATTTGCTGTTAAAACACTAATATGTGTGTGTAGAGAGAGAGAGAGAGAGGGGGGGGGTGATACTTGCACCTCAGTTTACAGTCCACTCAGTGGAATTAACCTAGTGCAAAATTCCAATCATCAAGTCAGCCACACCATAGAAAACAGTGTATAGCCATTGATAAATAGCAAAATACAAGTGTGGCCCACTTGATCAGTGGATGGGGCTGGGTTTTGCATGAAGTGTTCCGCAGGGTGGACCATAACCTATTTGTGTGCGCGCACGTGACAAATAGATGAATGGTGAAGAAGCCAAACCTGGTATTTTTCTCTGTAAAGTTGTACTGCTGCTGCATGTGATAACAACATATTGTGAGCAGAAATGTACACTTCTGTCGAGTTCCCCTTTGAACAATTGAAGAAGCCAAGAGAAAACGAGCAATGTTTGGGTGGAAAGACTCCAAGATCGTAACCCATGATTGCTTGTATAGTCGGCTCATTGAAAGTGCTCCAATACTTCACTCTATCCCCAAATTCTTTGAAACAAATATCCGCATATGCAGTGAAATCCTCACTGCAAAAAATAAAATAAAATAAAAATGAAAGGGACATGCCACATCAGAGTGTGAGGGCTCTCCATACCATGCAATTCAAAAGGGCCTCAAATCCATTACTAAAATAGTTTGAAGTTGGGACTTGCAACCAAGCCCCTTGATGGTAAATTAATATAATCAGGAATGAAATTGCACCTTGCTTCTTATCTAGCTCCTGTTGGTCTCTTCTTGCTCAAGTTTGTTGTGATGTTTAAGGAACTCGAGCCACTCTATGGGATGGGTTGTAGTGAAAGCACGGGGCCTAGTAATTGAATGGGATTGGGGGGATTTTATTATTCTTTTATCCTATAATTAGCTTGGGCGGTTGCTAGCCCTTCCTCTGTATAGTTCCTTGCCTTTTTGGCGCATGTTTATAATATTTTTTTTTTTGTCTTTCAAAAAATAAAACGATTTAGATGGTCAAGTGTAAAATGCAGATTTAGATCAGAGGGGCTAAATAAGCTGAACGTTGATGAAAATGAAGTTGGAGGGAGAAGGGAAGCCTCTGGCTGTGGGCACTAAATTATTGCAGACGCCGTTGGACATTCTGGGTTAAGATTTTTTTTTTTTTTTTTCTTTTGCATGCATGCTTTTGTGGCTAGGGAGCAGCTTCCATTATATTTGTTTGATTTTCCTTTCAATGATTGGAATCATCTAAGAGCAACATTTTTGAAGTAAATTCGAAGTGTGCTAGATTAGTAAATAGTCATTAATTCAGGATGAGGGAGAACATTACATTAGCCTTTGGCTCAAGTATCCTCCGTACTCATCTTCTAGTGCTTGGGGAAGATCAAAATGGTTCAGGGTAACATGAGCCTCAATTCCTACAAAATCAAGGAACCCAAGTGCAAACTCCCTTACTTACCTTCAGGAGAATAGAATCTTGTTGATCAAGTTGTTGTTTCAGGGTTATATTACCATGGCGGACAAGTTCATTGATGAGATTGTTGTAGTATTGCAGACCTTTTGGGTTGATAGCTCCCCGTCCATCTGCATGTAAATGGCCACAAGAACCAAACAGGAAGTTTCAAAAATGCATCTAGGAAATTGAAAATTGAATCAAAGTAACAGCCTACATACCAGGAATTAGCCTGGACCAGGAGATAGAAAATCTGTAGGCATCCAGGCCCATCTCATGCATCAGCTTAACATCTTCCTGACATCAACCAAAACAAGCATTTCTATTGCACCTGATTTTCTTCTCAACAGCTTATGGAGAATCTACTAGGTTGTTTTTTCACCTTGTACTTGTGATATTGATCTGCTGCAATGTCTCCTGTGCTCTTGTCAAAAACATTTCCTGTGACCGAAAAAAAATAAATCATTTCAGGTGATTAATTGGATCTTTTGATTCTGTCAGATGCTGAAGATGCAGAATAGTGGTAGGTGAAAACGCTGGTAACCAGCATGCGCGTAAGTATCCCATATGCTGGGCTTTCTTCCATCTTCAGCAGCAGCTCCTTCAACCTGCAACAGGAGCGTAGTGAGTTCCTTGTCACACATATTACAAAGGAGATGATAAAATTATGATGAAGGACGCAGAGCCCATCACAAAACAGTTGACCTGGTAAGCAGAGGAACCAGCGCCAAACACAAAACCAGGTGGGAAGTCACTTCTGCCAATGACAGCAGCTTCACGTGTGTCAAGAGCACGCCCATTTACAGCTATCAATGTAACAAGTAGGTGGAGGAGCATGCATAGCCTTCTTCTTTCCATTTTTGCTTGGTTTTTAGCTCAGCTAATGGTGTTCCTGTCTGAACGGTAAGAGGACCTTGTTAATGAGGTGATGCTGCATTGAGATCTCCGCCTTAATATATTTTGAGAAAAAGGAGACTGTGACATGGCATTAAATAAAGTAGGGCCTGTTTAGATTTCCAATTGCAATGGTAAATGACTGTAAATGGGTAATGATTATTTATTCCTGTAATTGTTTGGTGACATCACTTACATTTAACTGCAATGATGATTTTGCTACATTACTTGTTTCACCCAAAAATCATTTGTCAAAATGGTAGTTTTATAATGTGAAAATGTAATGATTACAATTTACTTTACCTATGTCCCTTATAAATGTATTTGATTCTTGATTTACAAGCCATAATTCCTGCTTGGAAATGATAATGATGGCTCATTCACTCTGCATTTCATAGGAAATTGGAAAACCAAACAGCCTAAGAATTAAGATGGTTGTTCTGGTTTTTTTTTTTTTTAAAAAAAAAATTTTAATTCTCCTTGTTGATGGATCGAATCGCCTGAGAAAACTCAATGTTCAAGGTTAGAAGTGTCGTAAGTTTTGGCCCATAAAGACTAGTGAGACTAGCCACCTTCAATGAGCATTCCTTTTACCCACCCTATGTCTAGGGTGATCGATCTGTTGATTGGTAGGATGTGATGTAGACACGCCATGCTCCCTCCGTAATCATGGTGCTCAAGACTACGACCTGTATTGCCTGCTTTGTTTGATAGTGAGTGTCCTCATTACATTGGCCCAACCAGACCAGTTCCTTTATGATGTTTTTCTAGTGTTTTTTCTGGTATCATTCCATTTGAAAGATTGGTTTCTTCTCGTGAGATCAAGACAAAGCAAATAAATATACTTTACCCCAAAGGATCTTGAAGCCGACTCTGTAGCTGAACCCATGCTCAGGCCAGCCCATAAGCTAAGAACCATGGTAAGATGTGGTCTACTTTAGCTAGTCATTGGCCTTAAGAAAAAGATACCTGAGCCCATCCTACTTAGCAGGCTGGCAAAACCGTCCTGAGGGCCACAGGCCCACAGCCACAAGCCTATTCTGCTCAGAAAACCCATCAGACAAGATGTGTGCCCTCCCATTAATCACCACCTTTCACCTTTAATCTGGCACAAAAAAAAATTGTTGGTTGAAGATATTTAGGACACAAATCGAAGTTCTCTTGCTCTAGGAACCCATTGAGTTTTCCTTATGCAAGATCATGAACCGAGTTGCACACAGTTTCCAATCATAAGATTCATAACAGAACAGCTTTGAACGATCATCCTCCCTCCTGACGCATTTGCTTATGCAAGGAAATATCGTAGGTAATTTATCATAATAGCCCTGCTTACCAGAAAAATATTAATTAGAAAAAAAAAAACATTTTTCGGACTTTTTTACTTCTTCGTTAAACATTAACTTAAATTATGGCGACATTTTGGTTGATGACACTGCCTGTCATTTAATATTGCTGCATTCAATGCCCACGCAAACAAACTACTCGTGTATTTTGATCAGGTCCGTACATCTGGTAGGCCACCATTGCTCAGCTGGGTTGGCAACATGGCTGTACTGGTTCATACAGGAATATGCCATGGATGTTCACATCTCTGGGTCAGATGCAGATGCATATTGAACTATGCATGTGGCTGACAGCCCTCACAACCCAGCTGTGACTATGCCATTATCAGGGGTGCGCTCTACCACTGAGCTAATAGCCTTTGCAGGTCTCCCACAGAGAGACCTACCATGCTAAAAGCAAGAGAGCCCATTGCTTTACTTTTTGCCGCCTCATGTCACCATGCACCAACCTGGTTCCAACCTGCTTCCGGTTGTGTTTTCTGGAGGTCCATGGATTCGACCCAGCCTTAATTTTAGGTCTGATAGTTCATTTGATGGGAACAGGCTCAAAAGTCATGGAGATGAAGCAATTGGCTTAACCACACTGATTTAATTGTCATTAGTGGGCTGAGAGTTTGGCTGGTGGGCCTGCTCTAACAATATCCTGATTCTTAAATCACATAGTCGGCATGATCTTGCATCCTTAACTCATGGGTTGGACGTGGCATCCTTAAGCTTTGCTGGGCTTGCAACCCCAAAGCAAGGTGTGTCAGCACCCGTGTGAACAGTAGCCTAAAGAAATGGTTAACCGCACATATGAACAACAAGGCATGCTCAACAACCAAAACTAAGTCAGATTTGCCCAATCACCATGACCCATTCCATCCTATTGGTGTACCAGCAGATGGAATGATCCCAGTCGCCATACATTTTTGCTGCGTGTAAGGTGGGACAAAAACTCGGAAGCTTCGATGAAGTGCATGAGATAATAATTAATAACATCTCTTCCATCAGTAGTTCAAACTATACAAAGGCATTGATAAACCAAATATTTCAGCACATCAGCGCTGTGGCTTCACGTGAAACAACTGCAACACCTAGAACCCATATCTGAAATTTCCCACCGACCCTGTCTGTACATCTGCTGTTAAAAGCAGGGCAGAAAAGATTTTCTTTGTAATATGATGCAGCAGTTGTAAAGGGGTCAACCAAATTGCATAATATCCAACCATACCCATTTCTGCTTGCACCAATCACTAATGCAGGTGTATGCAGCATTAACGTTTTTGGCTGTGGTAGCTTTGGTCTGTCGCTGTAGAAGAAATGCAGTGAAATTTTCACTATTCTTCTACTGTGGATGTTACTTCTTTAGGTCATAAAATAGCTCATCTTCCACTTCCCATTACCACGCATGCTTGTTACCTGTTGGGATGAAGCTATATTCAACCCCCTTCACTCTCATTCTTCTTAGGTTTCTGAACTCTCCGAAAGCCTCTGACAATCCCAAATACTATCCCCTTACCAATGGCTCCCCCATTTAACCCACACACAACCAGAACTCCACCCACGACCAACCACTTCAACAGGTGATTTGTCCATTTTGGTTCCTCAGAGATTTCAACCTGCTTGAGTCTCTCATCCACGTTATCAGATTCTGACTCGGGCAATGACAATATAGAGGATGGATTCTTGGTACTGAAACGTGCCTTGACAGCATATCGTGAAAGAGGAGCTCCATTCAGCCTTGCCAACAGATAGGCCTGCACTCCAACATCCATTTTCTTCACAACGCCCCACATTCCTCTCTGAATAGCAATCTTTGCAAGCTCTTTTGGAATCCCCATTTCTTCGTGATGAAAAAGGAGCGCCTCAGAAGCTGTCTGCTGCCCTCCATTCCTTGCTTCCACTGGAGGAGAAGGTTTGAAGTGAGTTGGGAGCTATAACTTTCAGGAACAGGTTGAATGGAAGGAATAGAATGTTTTACCTGCCTTTATACGCCAACTGGAGAAGTAGTGGTCTACCCGTCTAGGTTTTCTTTGCCTTGGTACAGCTGAATGCTGTGTGTCCTGTTAGAATCAGCAGATTATCACCATTCACACGGCATAAGTCATGAACATAACAGCACATTTACAAGCATTAAGGCAGATATTCGTGGGGTAAACATGATCCACTGCTTCCATCAGAACTCAACTCACATCTCAACAGTAATAGCAAATCAAGCAACTGCTTGAGAGGATAAATAAGAGGATTCTATTTTTTATCAGGGAATGTCAGATGAGCATGGTGACTTTCAAGGTCAAAACCTTTTGTTTTAAGTTAGATGGGGTTGAACCTGTGACCTTCAACAATCTTTAAAACCACAATGGGTTAGAGCCTTAAATGAACTTGAATGAGAAAGTATTAACCACCTTTAGGATTCACAATTCTCATGTGTTACCCAAGGTTTTAAATAGGTGTATCGGGTATCATATCATTCACCACCAATACAGCACCATATCATTTTGTATCGCCCATGTATTGGGCTACTCTGAGCCAATACAGCGGTATTGTTCATGGGTGAAACTGGTACATAGTTTCAGGTGATAATCTAAACCTTGGTATTAACCAAACAATTGAATTGGGTGGCGCATCCATTTACAATTTTACAACGGAAGAAAATGCAAAGCCAAGTACATATTCACAGCTGTGTACCATGACAAAGTTTCTGTTTGGTTATTTCATGCCATGCGAAAGAGCTCAGTACACTTTTTAGTGTTACTGTTACCCAAACAGTTGAAAATGGGTGCTGCATCCATTTAGATTTTTACAGTGGAAAAAAATGCAAAGCTACAGAGCATATTCACACCTGTCTACCATGACAAGGTTTCTTTGTTTTATGGCATGTCACACAGAAGAGCTCAGACCACTTTTTAGTGCATGGAGCTGAAATCCCTGACGTAAATCAACTGCAGATGCTGATGACCAGATGCGAAACAAAAGCATGGATGAATCACATCTGGCATGGGGCAGGACCAACATGCCTCCTTTGATTTTAATCTATTGAAATGCTGGGTGATAAGAAGCAAACCACAGTTCAAGATGCACTACGGTGAGAAGGGGATTGGTGTGCAAAGTAATTTAGCATTGATCAAATGAGCCTTTGTTTGCAATCAGAAGCAGTTGGATATCTATCATGGCTCTGAACTCATTTTGCAGCAATATCTGGTGGATGAGAGAGCGTGGGATCATTCAGTTGCAATGTAGGGATTATCTGCATCGCATGATTACCTGAGTTTGCATGGCAGGCAATCAGAGACAAGGAGACAAAAGTCTGATTAGTCAGAACCTGCTGAGATAAGGCATTCATTTGTGGTCATTGCATGCGTGCAAGGTTTTGGAGGATACTTCTATTTATCCACTGTCCTCTCTCTCGGCAGGTGTTGAAGACTTGTTTGGCGCTCTTCAGATTCCAACAGCAGATAACTTTGTGTATTTAAGGGACATAACAAATAAAAACATTTTAAATAAAGTTATGGGTATTTTAGGAAGTAAACAATGTGCTTGCTAAACAACGTGTAGTTAAGATTTCACCTGCAAATGCCACTTGATGGTTTGTATATTACCGGGGTTTCTTTCACAAACCGAAAGCCACGCCAATGGAACTTTCATGAGATTCACCCCATCCATCAGGTACACTGTCCCATTTTAACCGTTAAACCCAAAAATCATGATCATCCAAACTCAAGTACAACAAACCATAGGAAACAGTTGGCATGGAATACGTGCAATTAGTTTTGTGTAGGGCCTACTGTGTTGTTTATATGCCATCCAATCCATTCATCTGATTTGCCTCATCATATGAAAGAACTACCCAAAAATCAGTATTTCAAAACTTTGGTGGGCGATACCATGGAAATTTAGAGGTTATGGGTATAATTTTATGGGGTGGTCTAGCTGAGAGTTGAATCAGCGTGCTTTTTGGAATCAAGCCAAAAAAGGTGTGGTTTACCTGATGGATGGCGCGGATTTTATGCAAGTTGTTTACCCCACATTAGTGAAGGTAACACAGTAGGTACCCAGATGAGGTACCCAAGTGTTTTTTGAATTTCCCTCTATCAATCTCTCTTCCTTCCTCTCTCCGCAAGTGTCACACGTGCCATGCACCCTAGTCCCATTTATGTGAAGAAACTGCTCAAACAACTTATTCAAGATCACTACAGTAAAAGTAAATGCCTTTTATTCAAGATCACTACAGTAAAGGCAAATGCCTTTTTTAAAAGAAAAAAGTAAATACCTTTGTTACACAGTAATAGGTAGATCCAGATTCCCAAATGCGACGAACTATGATATATTCACGATCACTACAGAAAAAGGGAAACTGCAGGGTGCACACAACTGTTATTAGACAATAACCAATGGCCAATCTAAAACACCTCCAGAAACTAAATTTTCCAGTGTACCTTTCTAATCCAATGAACAATCATGGTTCCCGTCCGAGGACATTCCTGTAGAATCCTGAAGTAGATAAGCATGTTATCCCATGTGGTTCGGAACTCATCATCCCAAAAGAAGTCTCTTAACAAATCAGGTGCTACATTCTCAATGATTGTTCTCGTACGATACTGTGTAGGGCCAAGCTGGTTGACAGGGACAGCCAGTAATCAGGTTAGGAATCCAATTTATATAATTCCATTAGAGAGTAAATAATAACTCTCCATGATGGCATATGTGATTCAGCAGCGCATGAGAGAGGACATAATATAAGTATATGTCATTTATAAATAACAGCAGGAATATAGCAAACTTGCAGTAGATGCCCTTATCAATTACAACAGGAACAGAATGCAATCTCTGCCAAAGATGGGGCAGCAAGAATTTGTTCATGTATTGGGCAATCTTTGCCTCTGCATAGTTGTACCTTCTCTTACTTTACCAATTGCACCATTACTTCACATCAGTGTTCACAGTATCAGTACCTTCTCCTACTTTACCAGTTGCACCATTACTACACATCAGTGTTCATAGAAATTTTCAATTAAACCTCAAGAGTTGTTCACACACACACACACACACACACACACACACACAAACAAAATAAGTTTCCATTTTATGAGGGCCTAACCAGCGTTCGAAGTATCGGTATCACTACAGGCCTGTTTGATTTTCTAATTACCGAGGTAATTCAAGGGAAATGGGTAATAATTATTTACCTCTGTATTTCCGGTTAGATTTCCAAGGTGATTTAACCGCCACCTTTCATTTATAGCACTCCTCACGTCACCAGAGGAGAAAAAAGTTAAATTGTGATGCCCACCTTGATGTTTGTGTATTATCCACACCGTCCATCCCTTTAGCCAACTCATTTTAGGGCATGAGCCAAAAAAAGAGGCAGATCAAAAGATCAAGTGGACCACACCACTGGAAACAATGGGAATTGAACTCCTACCATTGAAAGCTTCTTGAGGACCCCATAAGTTTTGGATCAAACTGATATTTTTGTTTCCACTTTATCCATGACTGTGTGACCTTATTAACAGGTTGGATGACAAATAAACATCACTGTGGGCCCTAGGGAGAAAACAACTTTCAACCATTGACATTTTAATGATCATTGTTTCCTAAGGTGTGGTCCACTTGAGCTTTTGATTTTCCTCATTTTTGGGTTCATGCTTTAAAATGTCTTTTTTAAAAGGATGGATGGTGTGGATAACTCATATATATCATGATGGGGCCCACATATTTAAATCAGTAATAACAATGTTTGTATGGACCGATTTTCGAAACGTAAATCCTGGCGACTTTCAAACAGGTGTAGTAAGTAATAATCAGGTAATTCCGTGTATTTACCAGGGAAATTAAAAATCAAACAGCCCTTACAAGTTTCGTTGGTTAGGGATACGGAAACAATATCGATATCGCCGATAATATCGCTGATAACCGGAAATGTGGGGAAACATAGGAAAAACGGTGGAATTTTCGGCGAAACTTCAGGAGATGTTAAAATGTACACATTTGCATATTTAGAAATTAAAAAAAAAAAAAAATACAAAAAGAATGCATTCATAACAAGTTTCCATTTAATGGGGCCTTAAAAGCATGCGTTGTTGTAAGAAATCAGTCCAACCATCCCCTCTAGCCTATTTAACCATCCAACCTTCCATCTAAACATCCATTAATATTGCAAAATATCAATAACACATTTTATTTCACCAAGAAATCATCAACAATTGGAAAGGAAACGAAAGATTGTGGTCTCAATATCTCGCATGTTGCAATATCGACAATATTATCAATGCCAAATTGAACACTACATACAACCATGAGCCCATGAAAAAAAAAAAAAAATTTGAAATAAATTTTTTTCTAGTAAACAAAATTTTGATGATATCAACACGTTGGCAATATTATTGAAATATCATCAATATACTTAATGATACAAGCATTACGTAGAATTTACATAGTCGAAAATATTGGCAATGCATTGGCAATACAAATGACACCTAGAATTTACATAGTTGAAAATATTGACGATTACATTAGTGATATTGATACGTTGGCAATACATTGCTAATACCTGGAATTTCTAATACTACCAGCGTTATCGGTATCGCTACCAGTGGTATTGGTATCGTTGAGCTAGAGATAAAAATAATATCGGAGATAATTTGAACATTAGGCCTAACCATGTATTATTGAAAAATATATATATATATATATGTAAAATTCGTAGCCTATTAATAGATTGTCCAGCATTCATTACTATATAAAATTTCCACATCATTTAACAATGACATATTTTCCACATCATTTTTTCGCCACAAATCCATGTCAATGCATGAGTGCAATGCTGGAATTGAGTAGCCAAAGCTAATATTTCCACCTTGATGGAACCAACCACTCCACCTTACCCAGGGAAAGAGCAATGCTTCTTTATCATTTCCTAGGACAACCCCTATCCTAGACTGATGAAGGGTGTCAATTGAGAAGCCACCAAAGTTAAAGCTCTTAGAAGCCAACCAAGGAGGATTCTGTGAGTCCATTGGTTCTCGACCCCACAACTAACAGCACCTTTGAATCCCAAAAGAAATAACTTTTACAGCCCTTTGACTCAGGTCTCACAAAGCCCAATGAAGAACCATGTTATGGTTCTTCTTTTGACAATTTCCCCACAACAAACCTTGTTATCGAAGACTATGGTTTCTCTTTCCACAATCCCTACAAATACACCATTCTCCAAATAATTTTGCCTCTAATAGCAAAAGGGCCTCGTCTACAAGGAATAAAAAAATGATTACATAATGGTTATGTAACAGACAAATAATAATGGTGGTAGTCATTACCCATTGTGGAAAAAGGGGCTTCTAAAACAACTTAAGGATGCAATGGCCATTATGGCCTTGCAATGTAATGGCAATGAAAATACCATGCTCGTCTGACCACCACTTGGTTAGATCTCTCACAAGGACCCGACAAATCCTAAAAAGATTGAAAAAATTGCCCCACAACTCCCTTGCCAAATACGATGAAAGAACAAGTTATCCATTGTTTCCGCACGGCGCACACGCTTGGGAAGGCAAAGTTTCTTTCACATGAACTATCTTTCATCAGTTCCGAGGCCATAGCTGAAGAGTAGATAGGGTGCATTTTAACATTGAGATCCCAGGTTCAAGCCTAGCTTACCTCTGGATCACGACGCCAAGCTTGGAATGCCAGTGTGGCAGTGGATTTTTCCATCATCAACTGCCATGGGGGACCACCATCCGTCTCCTCAATGTAAGAAAAAAGGGTCTCCAAATCAGCAGCTGTCACTCCAGGTTGCTCATCCTCAGCACCAGAAAAAGATGAACTGAGAAAAGGAAGAAGCAGCATTGAAACATGTCCTCTACGGGCTCTACTATCCAACTTAAAAACACTTGTGAAGATGTAACAATGTTAACAAAGAATGGGGAAAAAAAAAATGAAAAGCTTAAGCTTCAAATTGGGATTGAGAAACAAGGGCCAACAACACATAACAAGAAAAAGAAGATGCCAAGCCACCCCAAGGCTGGGGGAAAATAGCATTTGGTTCCAACCTAAGGTATTGAAATAGTTTTCAACTGATTGCCAATCATTGAATAGAATTAAAAGATAGCCCTTGGTTCCAACCTAAAGCATGATAGAAATGGGAAAAAGAAGCCCTTCAAAACCTATCAAACATGGAAAGAAAAAGGAAATTCAAAGGAAGCACGATCAGATCAAGAAGAAAATCTGCATACTAAATCTTATATCCAAAAAATCCAAGCACAAGTAAACAAACAGAGACAATCATGTGAATTCCTTGCTTAGGTTTCTTGGGTTTTTCTTGGTAAGGCTGTGGGCTTTTATTTCCACTTTAGGGGTCGTTTGGTTGCCTGTAAAATCCGTAACTTGTAATCAGATTACATGAGGTGTTTGGATGGGTGCATTTGCCTATAAACAGATTCCAGGCTGTAATCGGATTACATCTCCTAGTTGTAATCTGAAACATGGCAAAAGGGCATGTTTCATATTACAAGTAAAGGGATATCAAGCAATGGTTCTAACTTTCGAAAATTTCCGATGCAAGGAGAGTTGTGGCGCGGCTAGTGATGCAACAAGGGTATTGTGAAATCCAGGAACTTAAAAAACCACCACACGCACGCTGCTAGTTGCTGTTTGGATTACTGAAGACATGTTTAAACCTACTAGTTGCTACTAATTTGATGTTAGTTTACAGTTGGTTTATATTCAATAGCTTCTTATCACAAAAGGGAATTTGAATTAGTAGGCCCACCAAATGATTGATTTAGTGTAAGGATCGGCCATAGGTTTTATTGAGTTGGGTTTATCACACTAATCTATCTTAAATGAATACTTTATATGTTATTTGATGATGTTTAAAGGATTTACCACTCCAAGCTCTGTTGTGTGCAAATACTCAATTACAGGCTGTTAGCAATTTACAGGTTATCCAAACACAGACAACTGTTTACCTGTAAGCAAATTACAGCTTAAAGCTAAACAGGACAGGCTGTAAACACCTTACACCTGTAATCGGATAATCTGTAATCCGATTACAACTTAAGGATTTTACAGGGATCCAAACGACCCCTGTAATCTGATTACAACTTAAGGATTTAGCAGGCATCCAAATGACCGCTTAGGTTGGATACACTTCTTCCTTAGTTTGATTATGTTCGCTTAGCTTTTTTTCCCATCTGGCTGGTGCTTTTGATTGATTAAAAAATAAATCTGCCCAAAAAAAAAAAAAAAACTCATGTGAATTCATTTTCAAGGAAACAAAATCAAACAAAAGAAAAGAATTAGGTTATTTTGAGATATGCCCAATTTTGGTTATCTCATTGTGAACATAATCAATTTAAAGGAAAGGAATATTTCTGCAATTTGAGCTTTCCAAGCTCTATTATCCTTAAAATCCAATAAACATACAAGCAGAATAAAATCATGCAATCTCACAGAAAAATACAACTAAACATAAACGAAATCTTCGAACTGAAATCTGCAGTTTAAGGAAACTAGGGGGGGGGGGGGAACAAAACCGCTTACTTCTGACGGAAGGTGATGCTTTGATCGCCGGATATGCCATCAGATGACGGCGCTTTCGAACAGGTCTTAAATCTTCTAAAGAATCTATTAAGGATCGAGAAGACAGAGAGAGCAGTCAAGGCGAACCAGATGCGCCTGGCGCCGAGACCTGGAGGGACCGTCCATACGAATCGAGACCTGCTATTTAGGGCCAGGAAGACGAGCGCAGCGGCCCACCGAGGTCGCCACGACCATCCGATAAGGAGCCCAGCGAGGATCGCGAACCAGAAGGGAAGGAGCCCAAGGAAGAAGGCGGAGATCGCCTCCGCCGAAGCCATTTTCTTTCTATGGTGGGATTGGAGATGAAATCCGTGGGAGTTTCTCCGGCATTGGAGAAAAAGGGAAAAAGAACAACCCTAGAAAACGTAGAAAGGAAGGAAACGAAAAACGAAGGATAGAATTCCAGAGAAGAAGAGGACAAGTTCTGAATATCATCTGATTTTCTCTGAAAAATAGGACTGATTTTATTTTATTTTCGTGGATGAGATTTTTTTTTTTTTTTCCAATACAGGGCAAACGCTGGCGCGACGCGAAGAATCAAGGTTGCTTTCGCCCTTCAAACTCCTGAGCGTCTGATTATTTTACGTACTCTGGCGGAGTTTGATAGTTCATACGTGTGGACTCGAAATTGTGAACGCGACACGCATTTAAGCCGATCGAACCGTTCAAATCGTCGGAATCGCTATAGATATTTTATAAGCCCAAAATCATATTTATTGGACCATCCTAATCTCTGCTCTATTCTTCATTTTTCTGTCCATCAGTCGTCCACCAATCGGCTACCCAGGACACCTGCTCAGTGCAATTTTTGGTTTACTGTGTTTGGTTGATCGAATTTGATGAAATATCATGAAATCTTTCACCAAATTAAGCTGATTTTTTTTTTTAAATCATGAAATTTTGGTGCAACCAAACGCGCCCATTTTATTCATCTAAATTGTGCCCCACAATCTATGCTTTATCATCCACCGATCAGTTATCCAGGACATCACTTGAGTGAATCTCTAATTTAAACCGTTGATGTGGTGGGTCTGATTGTGGACACGGGATAACCACAGAAAATATCCATTTGAAACATTTCGACCCTTCAAAATAATAATAAAAATATCTCTATTTCAACAAATCATAGTCTACGAAATCAGATTTTAGGAATTTCAGCCAATCTGGTTTGGGAATGTGAATCAACAATGATGGGTTCCACGATATGGTGGTTATCCTATGAAATGTGTCACTTTCTATAAACACCCTCAGATATACTGGTTATCTTCTGAAATGTGTCACTTTCCACAATCACCCTCATCCATAGCTCACCCTCATCCATAGCTCAAGTGGTAGACAGTAAAGATACCCTCGTTTGAACATTGAGGTATCGACCCACACAGCCCTACACTCAACATGAGCCCAAAAAATGAAGCAAATCGACAACAATCCCTGATTGAATACAGCTTTGACACAAGCTAGCTGGCTGGTGCCAGGATTACCACTATTTCTATTCATTTTTTGGTATGGGTTTTATCCACTATTTCCATACAATTTTTTTGTATCGTTTCAAGAGTTATGCACTAATTTTAGGTAGATCTAAAGGTCAAGTAGACTGCACAATGGGGATTAAACTCTTATTAAAAACATCTTAAGCTGATAGAAGGTTTGGATTGAACTGAATTTGTGTTTTCTCTTCGTCTAGGTCTATGTAACTTTATGGATAGGTTAGATGGCAAATAAACATTACTGTGGGCTCAAAACTTCAACAGTGAGAATCATTATAACGTGTTTCCTTGTGTTGTAGTCCACTTGAGCCTCGCATCTGTCTAACTTTTGGTCCTATCCTATAAATTTTCACGAAACAAATTAAAAAAAAAAAAAAAAAGACCAATGTGAATAAAACTTGTTTACATCACAGTGGCCACTCAAAGCTCACGCCTGTTCTCCATTGGAGGGAGGGGAAGTAGGGAGGGGGAGTAGGATGCAATCTGCGTTCCACAGGCCTATGCATAACAAGAGCCATGCTTGTAAGTGGAATGTGAACCGTTGGGCAAGTATTTTCAAATCATTGATTGCTTTCATGCCTAAAAGCCCCCTCATGATCAATTACAATGGTCCGGTTTTCTACATGTGGTTATCTAAACAAATGGACCACCATGCGCCATGTGAATGTTGTGGACCCTATATAGATGTTTTGGACAAAAAAATTAGGCAGGTGGTGCACATGAAACAAAGGCTGCTAAAATAAACTTGGTGAAGTAATTTCAGTCATCCATTTGCCTATTTGGTAGGCCTGGTTTTGGTCACGGTATGTGCATGCTAGGGTCCACTTGATGGATGTCCTAGATCTTACATAAATGTACAGGGCCTGCAATCCATTGATTGGGCCCCCTGATGAATGGATCTGCCTGACTTTGTACAGTGGTAGTTTTGTAGTGGGCCCTATCTGATGTTAGTTGCAACACTATATGCTACTTAGATCATCCTTTGAACCTGGTGAGCATTTCTCAATCAAAACATGTACCAAAATCCATATTCAACATTAAGTAGCTCCTAATGACCACAGGCCATTCAATGCCAGTGTTCGATTTTCTTTGGGTAGGTAAGCTAATACATGATATTAAGATGGTGATGGAACAACGGTCCATGTGAGCTTGGTACTATTTAGAAAATTTTAAATCTCTTTCCCTTAAATAGCAATTATGATCATTTCTCCATTATCACTTATGAGCTGGTTTGATGAGGATGCAGTGTGGTTGACAAAATCTTAGAAGCAAAGCCTTTCCTAAATTGACATAAGTGCACTAAATATTGGACGGTCTTTTACCAACCTTGTCCATTCTAGGGTGTATTTCATTTACAATTCAATCAAATTGTCATGATAAGTTTCTTAAAACGTACGCAATTGAAAATGGCTACCTTTGTTAATTTCATTGTTCAATGGATGACTGACTTATAAAATTTTAAATCAGAGGTATACTGTTATAATAGATCCATTATATGTTGTCCCATAGTTTTAACTAAGCCGCCCCAACCTTCACAGAGTCTTTATTTTGTCTTAATAATAAAATAATGTCAATTGTTACTTTGCACTGTTGAGAAAATAAGCTATCATCTTTAATTATATCTTTAAAAAGAAGAAGAAAACAAAGTTAAAAAGAAAACGAACAAAAAAAAGACATACTTTCTAAATCAAGAGTATATCTTGTATATAAGATTTAAGTAACCGTTCATGAAAAGTCACCTAAATTTAATAATTTTGTTACATACCTGGATAAAATTAATGTGACGGATATATATAAAATCTGAACCGTCCACATGATGCAGCACCCCATGAAATCCTCGAGCCCAACTTTTATTACTTTGGTGGGCCATGGAAAAAGAGGAAAGCAAATCAAGGGAGAAAACTGTTTCCCTTTGCCATAGCCCACCAAAGTTTTCGATCAGGGTAAAAGTTGGACCCCAGGGGTTTCATGGGGTGCTACATAATGTGAACGGTTTAGATTTTGAGCTCATATCACAGACGATGAGTTCTCATGAGAATTAGTGCGCAAGTGAGCATTCCAATATATATATATATATAACCCACTTGCTCAAGGCCTGGCATGGGACATATTTCAGCAAGAAAGTAAATCAAGTCTAGAGATTCACCTTAGCAGCTGTGTGGTGGGCGATATGGGAAGAAAGAAACGGCCCTTGTTTCAAAGGAGAGTCTCATGAAGTAGGGTTTGTAGTGAGAAGAATCCACTACCTATTAGTGGAATGGGCCTCCTTTTTTTTTCCTTCATCGGATTGTAATTTGCTTTCGTTCTCTTAGGTACTTTTGGCTCGCTATCTCAGCAGGCCTTCCGCCTCTTTTGTTTCCCTTTCTTTGTTTTAATTAGAGCTGTACATGAGCAGAGTTAGCTCGGTAACTCGCTCGACTCGACTCGAAAATACTCAACTCAACTCGACTCAAAATGAGTTCGAGCCGAGCACAAGCTGATTTTTGGTGCTCGAATTGAGTTCGAGCCGAGCACGAGCTTGACCCTGCTCGACTCGACTCGACTCGAATAGTACTTGAAATCGGCTCGACTCGGACTCGACTCAGTACTCAACCAGGGGTATATATACCCCAAAATAAAAAACCCTAAGCTACCCTCTCTCAGCGCCCGTTCAAAAAACCCTAAGCCCTTCCTTCCCAACGCCCGTTTAAAACAAAAAAAAACCCCAACCCTTCAAAAAAAAAAGCGCTCGTTCCCCTCTCTCCCATTGGCCGTCGCAGCCACTTGATCGCCATATCCGGCTGTCCCTCTTCTTCCCTCACCTGTCCGACGACCTTCTGGCGGCCACAGCGACCGTCCAGTGCTCTCTCTCTCTCTCTCTCTCTCTCTCTCTCTCTCTCTCATTGGCTTGTCCGGAGCCGGTCATCCCTGCCACTCGTCCCTGCCCTGCCCGGTGCCCCTATCTGGTGCCGCAGCTCGTCCCTGTCGTTCATCCGTGCCCTGCACGGTGCCGGTCGTTTCCGCCGCAGCTCGCCCGGTAAGTACCTTTGATTACAGCTCGACTCGAAAACTTTGCTCGAACTTGGCTCGATATCTGCTCGAGCTAGGCATTCGAACTTGAAGGCCGAGCCAAGCTGAGTACGAGCTGGGACTCAGGCAGTGCAAGCCGAGCATGAGCTGGGCAATACTCGGCTTAGCTTGACTCGTGTACAGCTCTAGTTTTAATCCAATTTCAAGTCTCCATTCAAAAAAAAAAACCCCGCTTTTAATTATATGGTCTTATGCAATCTCTCATTTCGTGAGCGAATTACTTGGTGATCCCTCAAAAGGAGTAACGCATCACTTCAATCACTTTTCAATGATCCTAGCCATTGGAGTTAGATTGGTCCATCCCCAAAAATCAAGCAATTGGGTAATCCTAGCCATTAGAGTTTAGGATTTTTTTTAAAACAAAATTTAACCGTCAAAGAAACTTCAGTTGACTTTTCTTTCCATGACTTGGCCTGAAAGATAACTCTATTTTACACATAGGTGGACCCATTAGAGAAAATGATTGATTGCCTATAATAGTTAGATTTTCAAAGATAGGACATTTTCCTAATCAGGGAATTAGGTGGCCCTTCAACACTTAGGGTCCAACCTATTTAGGGCTTTATCTGGAACTTATTTGCTGGCCTGTTAGCTAGGTCCCCTGCTCATATGTTTATTAGCTAGGCTGGATTCCTTAGTACTCACATCCTCACACAATGCATCTTGATGTGAAACCTCACATGATGAGATCCAGACAGTTCATCCGATGGACCCAAAACAAACCAACTCATAAATCACATTGATGAGACCATCCTAACCTTCCAATCAAATGACCCACATGAAATGACCATCCTAATTACTCAATCACAAGAGAGTATCACCCACTTTTCTTTTCTTTTTATGTTGTCTTGAAGAAAGTTATAAGAAATGAAATTATCATATATAAATAATGAGAGAGCAGACAACCTTGGACACTTTCTTTTACTTAGGTTCAAAGGGACTTGATTTTAGTACACATGGCAAAGTGCATGAACCCCATCATAAATCATCATCGTTGGATGGAGATGGGGCGAGTACTGTTGTTGATTCTTTAAGACTAAGTCTCATTAATTAAAGTTGAGATTATAGTAGTCGTTGGATCTGGCAATCTAGGTTTAGTAATCCAGTGGCCCCCATCACATTCACGTGTTGCATGATTAGTTTTAACGTGTACACATATTATCATTTTGCTCTCTGGGCATGGTCTGAATCACCAAAGAAAGTCTCATGTAATTACTTTGTTTTAGATGGCTCCAAGATGAGTTTAGGATTTTTCCAATCTTAAAATATTTTCAGGACAACAGCTTTTATTGCTGAAAATGACCTTAGATCCAACGGTTTAAGTTGTATTCCAACAAACCTCTTCCAACAGCAGATGCGTGATACACGGGCCTGCTTAACCAATGGGATGCATGTATGATAGTGGCATGTTGCCTAGTCAAATCCCACCACATCAGCTCACCAGGCAATCGGCATCTGCAAGATACAATGTGACTTAAGGGATGAGAAGGATTACAATACGGAATGTAAACAACAGGCTGAAAGTAAATGATTACACTAAGAAATGTAATTTACTTAATATAAAAAGTAAAAGATTACACTAAGGAATGTAATTGACGGGTAATTAAAAGGACAATTGAAAGATAATGTTTGGTTTAATTTGGTTAGTATGAGACCAATTATTCCTACTGAATCCCTTTGCTATTTGTAGCCTTAATCAGGTCATCTGGATCCTTTCCACATTCTGACTATTGCTATGACCATTCAATACTATTGGCTTTCCCTTGTTTCTCCTTCTGCTATCTTTCATGTAACCATTCCTTCACGGTCGACCATCTTCACAACGACGTGGCATCACTTAATGCATTCTAACTATGTTATCAACAAATCTTCTCCGTACATCTTTACAGATCTTCAAAAACACAATGCAGATATGTGCAAATCACACATAACCTACTTTGATTGGTTCTTATGAGGAATGGCAACCACGAGGATGAACAATCCCAAAGATCAAGATGGCCCACTCAGCTGATGGCCTAGAATGTTCCAAAGGGGGTGGACGATAGGAAATCATTATAACCAATGACAATTGAACAGGTGTAATTATAACCGGACGCGGATTTTATGTGAAAAGGCTTTCATGTGAGGTTCATGCATTGGGAAGCTAGGTGGGCCCACCATGATGTTTGGGATAAATCCACCTTGTCCATCTGTTTTTCCTACTCATTTTAGGATAGGAGACCAAAAATGAGGTAGATATAAAACTCAAGGAAGGCACGCTAGAGTAAAAATGAGGATTGAGCAACCACCATTGAAACATTCATATGGCCACAAAAGTTTAGCATCATGCTAATTTTTTTGTTTTTTTTTCATTTCATACTAGTAGAAATGACCTTATAAACAATTTAGATGGCATATAAACATCAATATATACCCAAAAAGGTTTCAACGGTAGGCATTTCTTTTTCCCCCGGGGTGACCTTCTTGAGTTTTGTATTTACCTCACTTTTGGTCAAAGTCTTAAAATGAGTAGGCAACGAGGATGAATAAGGTGGATTTATCCCAAACATCACAATGCCGCCACCCCCCGCCCCCCCCCAAGCTTTCCAATGCACATAAACTTCCAACAAAAGGCTTTGGCATGAAATCTGTCCTGGCTTTCCAATGCACATGAACTTCCAACAAAAGGCTTTGGCATGAAATCTGTCCTAGCTTTCCAATGCACATGAACTTCCAACAAAAGGTTTTGGCATGAAATCTGTGTCCTATGACTTTCAACAGACCAAGCTTGGGTTGGTCTTATCCCAGATTTTGAACTATTTTGGGCCAGGCTTGGGATTGGTCTTGGCCTGAATTTTGAATTGTTTCTATCGGGTCGTTGGGCCGGCCCTCCCTATTTAAAATTCTAACTATAGGAACCCACCTTGATCTTTGCATTGCATATCCACACCATTCATTTGTTTTTTCAGCTTATTTTAAGCCATGGTATTGTAAATGCTCATGCAAAACTTTCTCCTAAGCTACCCATTGAGCGTTCGAGTTGCCTGTCTAATGATTGCATGAGTCGAACGATAGATGTATATATATGTGTGTATGTATGTGTGTGTGTGGTGATAAATATAGAAATACTATATGCTTAATTGATATGAGCAATAGTACGTAAAGGCCCAGATCCAATGAAGCCTATAGTTAAGGCCTCCATACCCAAACCTTGCGGAGGGGTTGAGAAGAGAGGTTAATGATTTTTAGGTGCTTGGTTGATACAGACAATAGCATATAAAATACTTAAATTTGAAATTTATCTAGATCCAATAAAACCCCTAGCTAAGACCTCCATACCCGAACATCGCAGATGGGTTGAGAAGAGAAATCAATAATTATATGTATATTGTTTGTAATCCCTCGTGCAACATACTCATATCCGAGGACACTGAGCCTGGGGGGTGTGCACTTAGTTTGCAATAATCCAGTATGGTTCTGGGTTGTACACTATCTTTCACAAGATAGATAGAATGGCTCAACTGAGTACTGTTTTGAGTCGTATGTTAGTCAAAATAAATGCTCCAGAATCCGTTGAACGTGGCGGTAGGCTAGAATCCATGGAATTGCCTTGAGATTAAAATAAAAAATTAAAAATTAAAAAAAAAAAAAAACCCCGAAGAATTTATGACTCGAGTGACTCCTGGTTTGATGTGTGTCATGGATTCTTGGTAAGGGTCTCGGTTATAGAAAGGGAAGAGATTACGCACCCTTTTACCGCCCATGTAAAGCACAGTTTCTACTTTGCCCAGTTGTACGCGTTCAAAGGAGATTAAGAGAACTTACAATAAAATATTAAACTTAAGGTGTCTAAATTATAAAAGATAAACTGAACACAAAATGACAATAGTAAAAAAGGAGTTTTTCGACAGAAGTATAGAAAAGGAAAAGAACACTAGGTTTTCAATTATTCCTTCAAGTCACGCATTCTGATACAGAAGATTCTCAAGAAAAACAACTGTAGAGCATACTTTACGTGATGTAAGAGCAAAGTCTACTATCTTAAGTGTTCAAAGCAGTGGGGTTAGAATATACAAACTGAAAAATGATAGATTGATAATACAATGTTGGCTTTGAAGTTAAATTAGATTAGAAGAGATCGAAAGAACATATACTTAAGAGTCTTTGTTCTTGGAATTTTAGAAATAGAACTCTCGTCGGGCTATGGGGGCTCTCTGTTGTTGAACTCTCCCACCACACTCTTTGGGATCTCCTCCGTTCTCTTTAGTTGTGAGGGCGGGGTCCTTTTTTTAGATGTTTGAGGTAAGCACTAATGGCACATCCATGATCATAATGGATGTTGGTTAGGATTTTGGGAATCTTGCTGATTGTACATACCATAGATAGTCATTGTACTACATTGTATTACGTCGTACTACACTACCAATTATAGGCTAGTGCACATGTATTTATACCAGACATTTTCAATGGAACAGTTACGGGAGTTTGCAATCTATTATGGTATCAAAGCCATAGAGGGATACGACTCCCTTTCCTAATCCTGGGATCAGGATCCGATACCCTTTATTTTCTCCAAGATCTTAAGGTTCTTCTTCCTGTCTTCCGTCCGACTCGGCACATCCACATTATTTGAATTTCCTCAGATTCAATCAGCGTCATTCCCTCCTTCCGCTTAGGAGATACTCACGGACGCCCAAAGATCATATTCTCTCTCTTTTTGAAACATGTGCCCAGCGTATCCGCATGAATCAATCGGCGCTGTCCACCTTGATTCTTCTCAAATCCCGGTCGCACCAAGAGGATTCTCCTTCTATCTCAGCAACCACTGTGCGCACCAACTCTCCTGTTGACGTTGCTCATTGTCCTCAGTCCTTCTCCATGACTGTTTCGTCTACCTTTCCAAATATTACTCAGTTAGTGAGCATCAAACTAGATTCTGACAATTACCTCCTCTGGAAATCTCAATTTCTTCCTATTCTTAAAAGTAACGGTCTATTCGGCCTTGTTGATGGTTCAGATCCATGTCCTCCTAAGTATATCCTCTCTTCCAATGGTGATTCTACCTCTACCAAAGTACTCAATGCAGATTATATTACTTGGTTCAAGCGATATTAAGCACTACTCAGTTGGATCAATGTTACATTAACGGAAGGCATCCTAGCTCAAGTTGTCGGTTTATCTTCCTCTCAGTCTGTCTGGACCGCGCTCAAACAACTTTTCTTATCTTAGTCTCATGCTCAGGTCATGCACTTTCGTTGACAACTATAAACGACAAAAAAGGGCTCTACTCCCACCATCGAGTATCTGCAGAAATTCAAAACAACTACAGACAAACTTGCAGCAATAGGTAAACCAGTCGACGACTTTAAACTCATCACCTACATTCTGGAAGGCCTTGGCCCTGAGTATGGGTCATTTGTTACTTCTGTCTCGCATCAGAAACCACTCATCACCATGATGAAGCTTTATGGCGCTCTCATCACAGAGGAACTTTGCTTATCAGCCTCCAACACTGACACACCCACAACCTTTAACGCTACATGTACCAATAATCAGCCTTCACGCGGCTTTTCCTCTGGTAGAGGAACATTTTCCCGAGGACGCTTTCATGGGAGAGGGCGTCATGCCCAAGGCGGTCCTCCTCGAGGACACTTCCACACCTCGTCCGCCAACGGTCGTCCGACGAGCCAGATTTGCACTAGAGTTGGTCATACTACTTTAGACTGTTATCATCGTATGAATCATGCCTACCAAGGAAGGGACCCTCCTCGCTCTCTCAATGCCCTTCATGCTTCTATTTCTGCCCCAACTCATGATGTATGGTATCCGGATACTGGTGCAAAACAACATCTCACCCATGATCTCTCCAACCTATCTCTCCAATCTGACTACACTGGCCCTGACCGTGTTGCTGTAGGTAATGGTGCTACCCTCCCCATCTCACATCAAGGTTCTTCCCTTCTTTCTACCCTTACTAACACCTTTCTGTTAGACAGGTCACATGCCTTGTATAGCCAATTCTATAGATAGACGGTGTATAAGTAGAAGATTTTGTATTTATCATTTTATCTTGTATAGTCGTTGTAAAGCTATATATATTCAACCCTTCAGGGTTGTATCAAATATACAGAAAACTAAAAGGAGAATCATTATCCTAAAAGCCTTCATCATTTTCTTCATCACCGACACCAGCGTCTATTAGATCCGGCCCACCTCGTCAGATCCGGCTCCTCCCCTATCAGATCCGACCCTGCCCTGCTATCCTGCTGCGTCAACAACCCTCGTTTGGCCTCTCCGCATGCCCTTGCCCACGCATGCCCCTACGCCCGACCCTGTGCACGCACCTATGCGCGTCCCTGCGCACCCACGTCCCTGTACACGACCTGAGCACATCTCTGCGCACATCCCTGCTGCATCTGATCCCTCCTGCAACACCTCCTGATCACCTACTGCTACACGTCTTACTGTCTCTGTCTGTTGATCTATTGCTGTCTGTTGTCCTGATCTACTGTTGTCTGTCTTTTGCTGGTTGCTGTTCTAATCTGTTGTTCTGATCTACTGTTGTCTCTGTCTTTTGTTGGTTGTTGTTCTAATCTGTGGCTGCACGGTACTTTCTTCTTTGGCATAGTTCTTAACTCTTCCTATCTATGAACAAAGACTCCTGTACAGAGGCCCCACCATGTAGTTTCGATGGCACCAACTATAATCTATAGGCCATTCACTTTCAGAGTTTTCTCAAGGGTCGTGGTTTATGGGGACTAATTGATAGATATGTTACTGTCCCCGCTTCCACCGATGCTGACAAAGTGACTGATTGGGAAATAAAAATGGACATATTATTATCTAAATTCTCGATTCGGTTGATCGACCAATAACTGTTGGGCCCACACCACATCGCACTGCTAGGGCAATGTGAGAGCATCTCTAGACAATATATCAATAGAGTAATGCAGCTAGGTTATACCGCTTGGAACAAGATCTAGTTCACCTTACTCAGGGTGACAAAAGTATTCAAACCTTCTACTCTACAATGGTTACAATTTAGACAGAGATGGCTATGATGGATCCCGAATTCCCAACTAACTTTAAAATATTTCAAACAATGCGCGAGAGTGTTCAAGTTAGATAGTTTCTTATGAAACTGCATCCGAAATTTGAGCATTGCAGGGCTACTCTCCTGAACCGTAGCCTAACTCCTTCAATGAATATGATTATTAATGATTTATTAGCTGAGGAATAACGACTGCAAGTCCTCTCTCAGGAGACATCTCAGGGACCATCTGACCTGACACTTGTTATATCCTCTGTACTAAACCGTGGTTCCACTCCTTTAACTTGTCGCGGTTGTCACAAAGTGGGACATGTTGTCGCTCAGTGCAAAGATTAGTGCGCTTATTATCAACGGACTGGTCATGGTATTCAGGACTGTCGTTCATATGCCTATGCATCCTCATTCGGCCGTGGACGTGGTGGTCGAGGTCGTGGCCATGGTCGTGATCTTTCTACTACTTCTGTGACTACTTCTTCAGAGCCTTCTGTTAGTGATACTGCATCCACTGGTTCTATTGATGGTCTTTCCTCACCTTTAACTCCTACGATGCTCCAGCAGATCATGCAGACCCTTTCTGCAGCTGGTATGTCAGGTATAACCTCATCTTCTCCATAGTTCTTCGATTCGAGTGCTTCTAATCATATGACTAATGATATATCACATCTTCGCAATATTCGTCCCTACATTGGAAATCAGGCTATTTCTACTGTGGATGACACTAAACTACCCATTCAGTTCGTTGGTTCCTTAACTTTCTCTCTTTCTGTCCATCGCCAGTTTACCCTTCGTGATGTGTTTTATGTACCTAAACTCTCCTTCAATTTAATTTCTGTTGGTCAACTTATATCCAATAACTGCTTAGTCATATTTCTTCCAAATTGTTGTTTTGTGCAGGATCTGGCAAAGGGGAAGGTACTTCGGAAGGATAAGCGACATGGATATTTGTACGTGCTGGACTTTAATCCATCTGTTACTCCAGCTCGTTGTTTCTTCTCTCCATCTTCCTCGGATATTTCTTCGGCAAATAAAATGTGAAAACTCTGGCACTTTTGCCTGGGTTATCCACATTCTGATCGTTTGATTCAGCTCTTTTCTTCTGGCATGTTAGAAAATATTTCTCTTAATAAAAGAAATTTGGATTATTCTTATTCTTCCTGTTGCCTTTCAAAAAATAAGTGTATTCCCTTTTCTCTAAGTACTACAAAATCATCATCTATGTTTGAACTAGTGCATACGGATGTCTGGGGCCCTTCACCAATTATGTCTTTCTTTGGATTACGATATTACGTTATATTCATTGATGATTTTACACGTTACACCTGGATTTACTTTCTGCACTCTAAGTCACAGGTTTTTGAAAATTTTAAAATATTTCATTCTATGGTGGACACTCAATTTCGAGTGAAAATTCAAACTTTCCGCTCTGACTCAGGGGGAAAGTATCTCTACACAAATTTTCACACATATATTCAGGGTCACAAGATTACTCATCAGACCACCTGTTCTGATACTCCACAACAGAATAGGATGACTAAACGAAAAAATCGTCATATTATTAAAACTGCCACTACCTTAATGACGGCTATGAGTGTTCCTCGTTCCTTCTGAGCGAAAGCTATGATGCATTCAATCTACTTAATTAATCGGTTGCCAACCACAGTTCTGAACAGTAAATCTCCCTACTTTGTTCTCACCGGTTCACTTCCTACATATTCCACATTTTGTGTTTTTGGTTGTGTATGTTATGTTCATCTGGCATCACGTGAACATAACAAACTTTTTCCAAAATCAGTTAAATGTATGTACTTGAAATTTGGAGAAACTCATAAGGGTTTTCATTACTATGATCCGGTCTCTCGTCGTGTACGGGTATCACGACATGTTGTTTTTCTTAATTATATTACCTTCCATTCATCTGTTCCTCCTTCACCCACACTAGACTCTCCTAATCTTACTATTTTCCCTGACATTCTGGTTGCCTCGAGTACACCTCCTAGTCCATTGCAAGTTTATTCACGACGACCACGTACAGATTCATCACCTACTACTCTCCCTACTGTACCCGTTACCAATCCAAATTCTATCTTGGTACGTCGTTCCACTCGTGTACATTGACAGCCTGATCGCTTAATATACTCTATGTCTGCCATGAATACTACCCTGGATTCTGTATCTATTCCTATTTCATACCATCAGGCAGTCAGTCATGATTGTTGGAAGAAGGTTATGGCAGATGAACTTGAAGCATTAGATGATAACCATACGTGGGACATTGTCACTTGATCTCTTGACCAATAATTAATTTGCAGTAAATGAATTTATTCTGTGAAGCTCAAGTTCGACGAATCATTGGATCGATACAAAGCTCGGCTTGTCGCTGAAGGATACAAACAGGAACACGGAATTAATTATGATGAGACATTTGCTCTTGTGGCCAGGATGAAAACTATTCGCACCCTTCTAACAGTATCATCAATTCGCTCTTGGCCACTCACTCAAATGGACGTAAAAAATGTTTTTCTTCATGGAGACCTCCAAGAAACAGTATATTTGAAACCTCTTCTTAGATCTTTAATCCCTGCCAATAAGGTTTGTCACCTAAAGAAAACTCTATATGGCCTCAAGCAAGCCCCTCGGGCATGGTTTCAATATTTCATGATGTTGTTACAGGAGCTGACTTTACTCAAAGTGGTCATGATACATCCTTATTCTTGTGCACCACTGAGCGTGGAATAGTCATTATTCTCGTATATGTTAACGACCTACTTCTGACTGGTAGCAATCATATTGGCATCTTGGCATTAAAGAAAGTTCTGAAGTCATCTTTCAAAATGAAGGAACTGGGACATTGACATACCTTCTTAGACTTGAATTTTCGTATTTTATACGTGGAATCCTGGTCAGCCAGCGTAAATATATGAAGGATCTTTTCGCCTTAGCCTCATTGACGGATCAAAAGACTGTTCAGACACCCTTAGAACTTAACATTCAATATAGTCGTGACGATGGTGATCTCCTTGCGGAACCCACATTATACTGCCATTTGGTTGGGAGTCTAATTTACTTAACAATGACTCGCCCTAATATTGCCTACGCTGTCCAAGTTGTCAACCAATTTGTTTCTGCTCATCGGACTCTTCATATGACTGCAGTATTGCGCATCTTACACTGCCTACGTAGAATTCTGGATCGCTCTCTGTTCTTCTCCTCTACGGCCACTCTTGATCTTCGTGCTTATTCAGATGCTAATTGGGCCGGTTGTACTTTCACACGCAGATCTACCACTAGCTACTATATTTTTCTCGGCACTTCTCTCATCTCTTGGAAGTGTAAGAAGCATGCCACTGTTTTCAAATCCAGCACAGAAGTCGAGTATGGAGCAATGTCAGCAGCTTGTAGTGAGATTATCTGGTTACGTGGACTTCTTTCCGACTTAGGCGTTTATCTCCAAGATCTTACTCCACTCCATGTAGATAATCTGAGTGCCATTTAGATTGCCTCTAATCCAGTTTTCCATGAACGGACAAAGCATATTGAGGTTGATGTCACTTCATTCGCGAGAAGTTTCAGTTTCATCTCATTTCTCTTCCACAGGTCGCATCCCATTATCAGATTGCAGACATTCTCATAAAGTCCCTCACTTCAGCACGTCAGTCGTTTCTAGTTGGTAAATATTACTTGTCGATGGCCAGTATTAGTTTGAGGGGGGATGTTAGACAGGCCACATGCCTTATATAGTCGATTTTATAGATAGATGATGTATAAGTAGAAGATTTTGTATTTATCATTTTACCTTGTATGGTCATTGTAAAGCTCTATATATTCAACCCTTTAGAGTTGTCTCAAATACATAGAAAACCAAAAGGAAAATCATTATCCTAAAAGCCTTCATTGTTTTCTCCTTGTTTTCACTTTCTTCTACGCGATGTTCTTCATGTCCCTGAAATTTCAAAAAATCTTCTCTCTGTCCATCAGTTTAGCACTGATCACATTTGTTTTTTAAAATTTCATCCCGATTTCTTCTATGTCAAGGACATGCGCACGGGAAAGATCCTATTTTAAGGCCGGAGTAAAAATGGTCTCTACACCATCCCAATAAATCGGAGTCCCTCTCTCACCTCGTCTCTTCAAGCATTCGTTGGTGAACGTGTCACTCCTACATGCTGGCATGCTCGCTTGGGTCATCCCGCCAAATGTATGTTGCAACATCTCCTCTCTGCCAAAGCCCTTCCCTTCAAAGGCTCCTCTCGTCACAATTCAGTCTGCTACTTGTGCCAACTTGGAAAGAGTTCATGTCTGCCCTTCTCTTTATCCTCTTCTATTTCATCTTTTCCTTTAGAACTCTTACACTGTGATGTCTGGGGACCATCCTCAATTGTCTCTAATAATGAATTTCGATACTATCTCTCTATTGTTGATGATTAAAGTAAATTCTACTGGTTTTTTCCCCTACATCTTAAATCCCAGGTATTTGATTACTTTCTTCATTTCAAACAGCATGTTGAAAATCATCTCAATACTAAGATTAAAGCCGTTCAGACCGACGAAGGGGGTGAATTTACAAGTTCTCAATTTAAAACCTTGCTATCTCTGCATGGCATTTTCCACAGGTTGACGTGTCCTTACACCCCCGAACAAAATGGGGTCGTTGAGCGTAAGCATTGACACATTGTTGAAATGGGTCTTTCTCTTCTTGCTCATGCTCATCTACCACATACCTTTTGGGATGAGACATTTCAAACAGCTGTGTTTCTAATTAATCGTCTTCCCCTACGTGTCCTTAATTACATTTCTCCGTGGAAAAAGCTCTTTCATCAGAAGCTTGATTACACCATCCTTCGTA
The DNA here is from genome assembly GCF_029962835.1 of Magnolia sinica. Classification (NCBI taxonomy): domain Eukaryota; kingdom Viridiplantae; phylum Streptophyta; class Magnoliopsida; order Magnoliales; family Magnoliaceae; genus Magnolia; species Magnolia sinica. Next base: position 665,347 of record NC_080575.1, on the reverse strand, counting down.
CTTTTGGTTGTGCCTGCTACCCTTACTTGCGACTATACAATAAACACAAATTGAAATTTTGCACATCCCAATGTGTCTTCATTGGTTATAGTCAGCAACACAAAGGGTATAAATGCCTTCATGTCCCCACTGGTCGTGCTTATATTTCAAGGCATGTTGTCTTTGATGAATCCCTTTTTCCATACAATTCTTACATTCGGCAACCACCACCACCGAATCTGATGGTTCAAACTCCATTAGCACCATCTCCTCCATCATCTAGCACCTTACCTATGCCTACACCTTTAGATGCATCTACCCCCCCACCTACCTTATCGACAACACCATCATCTCATCTGTCTCATCCCATGGTTACTCATCTCAAAGCCGGCACTCGCAAACCCAACCCCAAAGATGCCCTCATTACTACCACTCTCCCCACCGAACCTTCATCCTTTACTCATGTTTTAAAGGTAGTAGAATGGCATAATGCAATGGCTAGAGAGATTGATGCCCTCATACAAACTGGAACTTGGTCCTTGGTTCCCCCAACAACTGGACAGAATATTGTTGGGTGTCGTTGGGTGTACAAAATCAAGCAAAAATTTGATGGTTCTATCGAGCGTTATAAAGCTCATCTCGTTGCAAAAGGCTATCATCAACAACCTGGAATTGACTACACAAACACTTTCAGCCCAGTGGTCAAACCAACTACCATTCGTCTTATTCTCTCATTGGCAGTTCAATTCCAATGGCACATCTAGTACTCGATGTCCAAAATGCGTTTCTACATGGGCACCTGCAGGAGGAGGTTTACATGACTCAGTGTCCCGACTTTGTGGATCCTCAACATCCTCACTATGTTTGCTGTTTACATAAAGCCCTCTATGGACTCAAACAAGCGCTACGGGCCTGGTTTCGTCGCCTGACACAATTCTTGACAAACGCTCACTTTGTGTCCTCGTCTGCGGACACCTCTTTATTTATCCACAAGAGGAATGGTTCCATTACTTTAGTGATCATTTACGTCGATGACATAATTATCACAGGGAACTGCCCCAAGGACATCTCCAGTCTTATTTCCCAAATGAGCACTCATTTCACTATAAAGGATCTGGGACCATTGTCCTACTTCTTGGGTATTCAAGTCTCTCGCTCACAAAATTCCATAACTCTACGTCAGACCATGTACATCACCGACCTACTCGTTCGCTCCAACATGCATGAAACAAAACCAGTGAAAACGTCCATTGCCACTAGTTCCAAACCCTCCAGACATGAGGGTGACCCTTTACCAGACGGCACAGAATTTTGGAGTATTGTTAGTAGCTTACAATATCTCTCCATGACTCACCTAGATATTGGTTTCTCTGTTAATCAGGTGGCCCAATTTATGCATTCTCCCACCACTGCTCACTGGATGGCCGTCAAAAGGATCCTCCAATATCTGAAAGGCACTCTTCATCATGGCCTTACATTCACTCAGGCTTCCTTCCAAATTAGCCTCCATGCCTACTATGATGCTGATTGGGCAAGGAAATCCTGACGACCGCCGCTATATGACAAGGTATTGTCTATTTCTGGGTCCTAATGTTATTTCCTGGTCCGCAAAAAAACAACCTACCATTGTACGCTCCTCTACAGAGGCAAAGTATAGAGCCCTTGCTCATATAACTACAGAAATCCTATGGGTCCAATCGCTTCTTTGGGACATACATGTTATTTTGGCGACTTCTCCAATATTGTACTGTGACAACCTTGGCTCACTTTCTCTCGCAGCCAACCCGGTCTTTCATGCTCGCACTAAACACATTAAGGTCAACTATCATTTCGTTCGAGAGAAAGTCTTGCGGAATCTTCTTCGGGTTCGTTATGTCTCCACCGTCGATAACCCCGCAAACCTATTCACCAAGGGACTATCCTCCAGTTGCTTTCATCTTCTTCTTGACAAGCTCACTGTTTGTTCCCACTCGATTAGCTTGCGGGGGTGTAATGGCACATCCACGATCACGATGGATGTTGGTTAGGATTTTGGGAATCTTGTTGATTATACATACCATCGATAGTCACGGTGCTACATTGTACTATGTCATACTACACTATCAATTATGGGCTAGTGCACATGTATTTATACTTGACATTTTCAATGGAACAGATACGAGAGTTTGCAATCTATTAGGCACATGTAAGGTTGTATGTTAAGGTTCGGTTGCTTCGAGCCTGAGGTTTGGCATTGATGCCAGGATTGGGCAGACCAAACCGCTACTGAAAAGACACGAGCAACCAAGCCTAGGAAGGAGTGTTGAGTTATAGAATAAGGAAAACCTAGCCGGCAAGCGAGCGAGCCGAACCAATGAGCAAGTGAACCAAACCAACAAGTGAACAAGCCAAACCAAAGAATGAAGGAGATGAGCTAGTGCAAAAATCATGCCTCCAGTGGAGTGCCCACCGACTTTGAGCAAAGCCGGTGCAGGCGGCACTAGTTTTGAGCAAAGCCGGCACTCATCATCCAACTCTTAGTTTTGGCTCAATTTGGACCGTGTTGATTTTAACCGTGTACCCTCTCCGATCAAGGGGCCTATCGATGTTTACAAAATCAAGTGGTTGTTATTTTGATTGTATGGTGTCTACATGTCCAAAAACTAAATTGGATATAAATTCAAGGTGGACCAAACCATAGAAAATAGGGGTTATTGACAGTCCTTGGATAATGAAGGAGAGAATCTGCATAGCTGTCTCCGAGAACCATTTGATCAGGTTATCTGACAGAACATGACCGTTTATAGTCAGGAACACTACAGCTCCGCAGATAGCACACGTGTCCAAATCCAGACTGTCCAAATAGTGGGGCATTGCTCGGTGGTGGCCGTCCAATAAAATCAAAATAATCAATGGTCCGACTTCAACAAAAAAGTATCTACTTCTAAGAGATCCGATCCATCTGATTTTGGGGCCATCCAACATATGCATTAACTTACATGATTTGGACGTTTTGGATTTGTCCTACATGTGTGCCACGCGTACAAAGACAGTATGCACGCATATCACCATTCCCAGTCTGCTAGAGTAGTCGAATGATACCTTGAATCTTGACAGAAGACTTCTCAAAGAAAGATTTTCAGTGGATACAAGCCATCGCGAATCACGCGAGTAATGCTTGCCGGGAAAATACGACTGTTCTGGTCCGTTGCACGATGGCCCTCGATTCATTGCCTTTTGCTGGTGATGATATGCATGTAAGTCTGGAGACTCAGAACCTTCCATCTGGTGGGCCCGCTATGAAAAATAACTCGAATAAATGTAAACCATCGACCCGTAGCTTTTACCTACCCTTTTGACAGGCCCCAACTCATGTTTGTTCTTTTTGTACCTGGGACGGGCCACCAAATGGACGATCAGGAACCACAGATCCTAGTGGCAAAACCGCCTCCATACAAAATGTCGGCTTTAGATATCGCTATACACCGAGTTTCAGTGTATAAACACCCCAACAACCAGAGAGAAAAACAGAACATGGAGGGAAGACAGAAACAAGAATTTAAAAACCAACATGAATATGATTACGAATTAGATATGAATCACAACAATGACATTGAGATCCGGCTCGATCTTAAATCAGACAACCAAACAGCCACCAATATCAAAAGATTATAGAAAAAAGAACAAAATCTATGGAAACCACAAATAACCAAATCTAAGAAAGAAATACTAAAAGGTTTGCCTCTCTCCTCACGTCCTCTCGCTGTGGGGCATTTCATCAATCAGGTCGATGGCGCTGCTGGCAGGTCCTTGATCCACGGATCCAATGGCTTCCCAACCGAATAAACGATGAATCCGATCTTCCTCAGCTACATCTACATCCACCACATTCCGCCCGTCGAATATAAACGCCGGTTTCTCCATCCCCTCGTAGATCTTGCGGTAATCCAGCTTCTTGAATTCGTCCCACTCCGTCAAGATGCAGACCCCGTGGGCCCCTTTGGCCGCTTCATAGGCGTCCCAGACCACCCCCACCTGCTTCGACGCCGTCGGGCTGCTCGGCACCAGGTGCTGCGGGTGGTCCCAATCGAACTTGTTCGTCGCCAGGTCCCGCCGGATCTGTTCTTCTGTCACCTGTGGGTCGTAGATCGAAAGCTGGGCCTTGTCCCCCAGCAGCCCGTGGCAGACGTCGATCGCAGCCGTCTCACGGGTATCTCCCGTGTCCTTTTTGAATGCGAACCCTAAGATCGCAATCTTCTTTCCGGACACGGTGTTGAACATGGAAGAGACGACGCGGTTGACAAAACGGGCCTTTTGGTAGTCGTTGATCTGGACCACCTGTTTCCAGTAGTTCGCGACCTCGGTGAGGCCATTGCATTCGCAGATGTAGACCAGATTCAGGATGTCCTTCTGGAAGCAAGATCCACCGAATCCGACGCTGGCGTTGAGGAATCGGTGCCCGATCCGGGAGTCTTTGCCGACAGCGTAGGCAACTTCCGAGACATCGGCACCAGTCGCCTCGCAAAGGGCTGACATTGCGTTGATTGACGAGATCCGCTGAGCGAGGATCGCATTGGCTGCGAGCTTCGACAGCTCAGCGGACCAAAGGTTCATGGTGATGATCTGATCCTCGGGCACCCAATGGGCGTAGACGGCTTTAAGGGCAGCGACGGCCTTCTGGCCCTCGGGCGTCTCACGGCCGCCAATCAGGACTCGATCCGGCTTGGCGAGATCCTCCATGGCGGTGCCCTCAGCGAGGAATTCAGGGTTGGAGAGGATCTGGAAGTTGATGCCGCGGCTGTTGTGAGTGAGGATCTTCTCGATGGCCTCGGCAGTCTTGACAGGAACGGTGGATTTCTCGACGACGATCTTATCGGAGCGAGCAACGTCGGCGATCATGCGGGCAGCGGATTCCCAGTAGGTGAGATCAGCGGCCTTGCCGGCACCGAGGCCGCGGGTCTTGGTAGGGGTGTTGACGGAGACGAAGACGATGTGGGCGTCTGCGACGTGGGATTCGACATCGGAAGAGAAGAAGAGGTTCTTGTTGCGGCAGGATTTGACGATGGCGTCGAGGCCAGGCTCAAAGATGGGGAGGCGATCGCTGTTCCAGGCGTTGATGCGGGAGACGGAGATGTCCACAACCACCACCTGGATGTTGGGGCACTTGTAGGCGATCATGGCCATGGTGGGACCCCCTACATAACCGGCGCCGATGCAGCATATCTTCGTCGCAGCCATCTCTCTCTTTCTTCTCTGGCCTTTCTTTCTTTCTTTCTTTCTTTCTTCTTGTCTGGTAAGAGGATCGGAATGAGGGGGTGTTTTTATAGGAAAGGAATGGGCTGTTTGCTCACTGGCAATAGCAGCCATCCGAATTCCGAAGTATACTCCTTACTCTTCCCACGCGCCTCATGTGGAAATCGTGACCGCTCATCTGGGTCCCGCCATGTATTTTCTAAGGCTAAGATCAGGACGATACAGTATCATTCGGGCAGAGGCTATATGTCAAATCGGACCGTGGATGAAGTATTGGAGTAGCCGTTACACGTGTGGGGGCATATACTCACCAATCCTCCCCGGATGATCCTGAATGTGGGGCCCGCCGTGATGTATGTGCCTCACATCCACGCCGCTCATCCATTTTGACAGGTCATTTATGGCATTATCCCAAAAATGAAGCAGATCCAAATCTTAGGTGGACTACACTACATGAAACAGTGGTTGAGCCACAAAAGTGTTGGATCAAGCTGGTATTTGCGTCGTCCCTTCTTCTATGTCTTTGTGGCCTTATCAACGGGTTGGATCGAAAATAAACTTTCAGGTGGCCTCAAGAACATTTAATGGTGAGTATTCAATCACCACTATTTCCTGTGGTGTGGTCCTTAAGATATTGATTTGCTTAATTTTTTGTATCATACCTTAAAATGAGCTTTCAAAACAGATGAATGGTGTGGATGTAAGTAATATAAATCACAGTGGGCTTCATAGTAAGGTATCCACCCACTTCAGTGGATCCGCGGATCCACCGAAGCCGGCCCCTTGTTATGGGAATCGGATTGGCTACTCCCCCTGCCACCAGCCAATGGCTGATGGTCGGTGCTCTGTGGGCCCCACCATGATGTATGTGTTTCATCCATGCCGTCCATCTATTTTTCTAGATCATTTTATTGTAGAAAACAAAAACTGAGGTATATCCCAGTCTCAAGTGGACCACATTACAGGAAACAGTGAGCTTCAACCATTAAAAACTTTTTGAGGGCCATAAAAGTTTTGGATCAAGCTTATCTTTGTTTTTTCCCTTCATCTGGGTCTGTATGACCTAATCAACAGATTGGATGTCAAATAAACAGTACAGTGGTCCTTAGGAGGATTTTAATGGTGGATATCCAATCACTATTGTTTTCCTGTGGTGTGGTCCACCTGAGATTTATATTCCTATAATTTTTGGAATAGAGCCCTAAAATGATCTATAAAAATGGATGAACAGAATGGATGAATCACATACATCATGGTGGGGCAGGGGGAGTAGCCAATCCGTTCCCCTTGTTATGAGGCCAAGTAGGCAATTGCCACGTGCCGGAATGGGACTCGCTATTCACTGCGCATATAAATGAATGCTGGACGAGGCTTCGGTGAATCCCAGAGTGTGGGGACCACATTGATGTAGTGTGTCTTGTATCCACGCCGTCCATCCGTTTCACCAATTCATTTTAGTTAAAGACCGTAAAACTGCAGCAGATCCAAATCTCAAGTGTACCACACCATAGGAAAGAGTGATTGAAAATTTATTGGGGACCACAAGTTTTGGATCAAGCTGATATTTATGACTTAGGTCTGTATGACGTTGTTAACCCGTTGGAAGGCAAATAAACATTACGATGGTCTTAAATAAGTTTTTAATGGTGGGCATTTAATAAGTTCATGCCCCAAAACGAGGTGTTAAAACGGGTGGATGGCTTGGATATAAGCCAAATACATTACATCGACCGACAGTAAAAGATCCACCAACCATCCACTGGCATGCTTGACTTCTAACATCGGACACGGATTTCGTGGGGGCGGATTGCCCGGTTTCCCCGCCAGCACATACGTCCTGGTGACGCCCGACCCAACACAGTGGGTAGCGGATGAGGTGTGGTCCGGTCTTCATGCAGACGGTGCGCCGTTGGAGCCTACCTTCATGTATATATCTACATCACTCATCCGTTTTGTCTAATCATTGTAGTCATTTTAGGCATGATCTCAAAGCTAAAAGATCCAAATCTCAAGTGGACTGTATTATAAAAAGGCCGTGGTGCTTGAACGCTCTACCATTAAAAACTTACCAGAGGCCATTGTAATGTTTGATAATGTTTATTTGCTATCTATCTTGTTGATACGTTCGTAAAATTTTAATGAAGGTACAAGCTTTTTTTTTCTTTTTTTTTTTACACATGCACACACACCCCCACATACTCACGCTAGTGGAATTTCACCACCTGTGGATACTCGAACCCTTGACCAAGGTGTTGAAGAGTAAGGATCCAATGAAGGTAATAGCTTAATCCAATACATTTGTGGCTCATTAATGGTCCACTTCAGATTTGAATTGAATATGCCTCATTTTTTTTGGCTCATGCCCTAGATTATATGAAAAAATTACAGCCCCATATATCAAAGGGGGCCCTACAATAGCAGCCGCACCATATTGGGTGAGGCTGGACCACACCTAATTGGCTCCCAATTCCTTAATGCTTTGCTTGGTCCCATCCCTACCGGTGGCACACCTGACCCAATTAAATCCCGCAACATTGGCTTACCACAGACATATGTGGTGGCAGGGCTACTATGCAATCCACGTCCTTTTCAAGGAGCCTGTTAATCAAAGAAAGTGAGTTGTCCAGTGCCCAAGGTTTCGGCAAAAAATAGTTAGTATTTTATTTGGCTTTACCAAGCTATTCTCTTAATTATTTTAAGCACTTCATGCGTTGGCGCTACTCTTAAAGCCCAATAGATGAAGAGTTATGATCAAGCTAAGACTTAGTATTTATAATAAAAACGGAATTGAAATAGGGAAATGACAGTCAATCTGATGATATTTTACAAATCTAGCTTGCATAACCTGGCATGGTAGAACTGGGTGGCTAAAGTAGCTCGTTCTACCCCAAAATCATATATTTTATGTTTGATAACTCATTTCAGATTGTAAGATACGCTTGATTTAAGGTCTGACGATCCAGATCACTTTTGTCGTTGACCGGGCCTTTTTTGATCCATCTTGGCCATGAAATTGTCCGTGACCCACTCTACATCGTATGTGGGCCAATCCAATCCCACCCAGTCAGATTACAATAACAATGGATTTTTAGGCAAATGTTTGGTAAGATTCATGTTTGTGTGACTTCTATTTCATTCATTAGTTTTGTCTGCTCATGTTAGGACATTATCTAAAAAATAAGGCAGCTCCAAACCTAAAGCAGCATATTATGAGAAAGAGTGGGCATATTATGAGAAAGAGTGGGATACCCACCAATGAGACTTTGAAAGGGCCATTGTGATGTTTATGTGCCATCCAAACCCACTAGCAAGATCACCATAATCAAAAGGAAGTAAAATAAATAAATATCAACATGATTAAAAAATATTTCAGTGGTGAGTGTTCAATCCCCACAGCTCGAGCTGTGAATAATCCTGATTTTTGAGCTGTACCGAGTGGATATAAACATGTGTGGTGGGTGGTCCTGAGGAGCTTTCGGTTTCCAGGGCTCCTATAAGCAGAGGTTGGAAGAAATTTCGCATCCTAACACGTGCCAAAGGTCTGAACTGCTGATGCTTTGCACGTCTGGTTAAAAATCACCACATTCTGATCAAGTGGGCCATGCCATCATCATTGTTATGGGAAAAATGGTCTTGCTCAGCTCAATAGAATTAGTGTCATGGTCCCTAGAAGTAAAGCACTCCCCCAGCCAACAAACAAAACTCAGAGTTGGACCCATCTGGAATCTAAGCAGGTCACTTGACAGGCCCGTGTAACGTGATATATTGATAGATCAAGTGACTGGCTGCCAAGTTCTTTTGTAAAGCTTTCATGTCGGCGTGAAACCCAGAAGAAGTCATTATATGCTCCAACCTTTGACCCCGATCAGATCTTCGTCTACAAACGATCGGGCTCGGCCTACCCATGGACTCAGATCTTCCTTGGTAAGGTTTAGAACATAAGGTCGGCTCGGATGGAACAACCTATAATCACGCTCAGGAATTATCTCTAGTAATGCACACAAGGAGTGACTTCCAACGCACGAACTCAGGGTAACTGTCAACACCTCCAGTCGCTTAACTCCCACATAATGGTAGAGATCATGACAAGAACGACAGACACGTTAACTCCAATCGAACGGTATAAATAGGGAACTAACAAGTAGATACAAGTACGCAAAATCTCTCACCCAAAGCCCATCCACATTACTTAGACCCAGATTCCCAACCTGACTTTGGCATCGGAGGGTCCCCTACTCTAGCCAGGGTTTCCTTTGTCCTCCTCCTGTGCAAGCATACTGGGCTCGGCTCAAGTGCTCAGAGCTCGGTGAGGATGAGCCGGATTTTTGCATCAACAATCATCGTCATCATCTTAAGTCTTATCCCAACAACTATCAAGTGGACCAGACCACAAATTCAACCCCACCTGATGACCAGACGGACTTAGATGGTCAAGTAAACGCATGGACCCGGTGGGCCACTCTGATGACTTGCTTGGATGTAGGCTACGTTAGGCGAGTAGAGAAAAGCACAGTTGACTTGAACACACCTGGAGAAGGAAAAATGAGTGCAGACAGACGCCGGTTCTTCATATCGAGAATTGGGAACTTCCTGTCACCGGTGGAATGTAGGCCAGGTGGGCCCATATATGATCATGTCAGTCTATTGGATTTGACTTGGCCACAACATCAATCTGATCAGGTTATCAGAACATGAAATGAAATGTGCCTTGTTAGTCCGATCCAACGGCCATTGTTAATCTCTAGGTGCAGGTATCCTTCCTTGTGTAGAACATTCATACCATACAAATGATAGGCCTCACAATGAAGATCTCCGGCCATAAAAAAATAAAAAATCAGGTGGGATGGTTCGTCCAATACAAACCACATGCATGTTGAGTCACTTCTCTACTTATCCATTGATTCTGGTGATGTAGTTTTCCGATGAACCTTCCTTGGACCTGTAAGCACCTGCATAAAAGAAACAAAGGACAAAAGGAAGACTTTGGCTAATGCAGGGGACCCTGCGATGCCAAAGTCAGTGATTTGGGTCTTTGTAGAGAATGATTCAAAGGAAAAGAGTCACCAGTCTTTTTAGGTTTATAGATTGTGTGAATGAACCTTTCACCATATAGGGACTCCCCTCTTTATCGAGAGGGAAGATCACATGAGCTGGAAATCTTCTCTATTTAAAGGGAAGATCACACCATTGGAGATCTTTCCCGTTTTGAACTCCTGATATACCGGGGATCCTCTTCTGATCATGGGTGTCCAAGATCTCCGAGATCCTGGCCTCATATCCCAAGATCTTTGGGAGAGATCTTCGGGCCATTTACTTTGAATAAGACTAAACATTTAGTTGGGAACCAATAAGTCCATCTGACTTTTAGGTAAGATCGGATGGTTGAGGTAAATCAAGCCTTGGAGGTAGGTAGTACTGAGCTATTTGCAGGTCAATATTATCTTGATGTCAATCCGCTTGTAGTGTCCTCGTGATTGTTGATTCTATTAGTTACCGGCTTCCCTTGCCGAAGGTCGTCGAAGGTCACGCTGACCCATGGTCGTGCCGACCTATGAATAGATTGAGCTATAGTCATGCCGACCTGTGACTAGACCGACTTATGATCAGGCCGAGCTATAATCAAACCAACCTGTGACTGGACCGACCTATGATCAGGCCGAGCTATAGCCATGCCGACTTGTGATAGGACTGACCTATGATCAAGCCAAGCTATCTTATCGGTCAACTCTTCCCAGCCAGCAGTTCTTTTTTCCGTAGTTTGATCCATTGGTTCATGCTGGTTGTTGGTTCGACCTTTTTTCGTGGACCATCCTATTCTTCCCATAACAGATTCCAATCGAATGGCCCACCTCATGAGATGACCCGCCTGATTTTTATATCTGGTGATATTTATAATCAGACCTATCATTTGGATGATAAATATTTCCTACCGAAGTGAGCATGTTGTTGGAAAAAATGTGTCTCCACATAGTTGCATGTAATCTATTCTCCTCGAGGCAAGCGTCTTTGCCAATTGCATCGCCAGTTGTCAATTTTGGCAAGTGAGGATCCATCATACAAGCATCTAGGTCATCCACAATTAGTTGAACGGACCCAATCAAAGACGAGCCAACCGAAGAATAAGATCAACCTACAACACAGATTATTAGAATTGGAAAGTTGAAAAGTCTTTTGTCCTATGATTGGAAGACTTCAAATTAGCTTAAAATTTAAAGCAGACTAAGATTGTACAAACAGAGAATAAGGCTCGATATGTGAAATGATTACATTGTTATGACACAAAAATGATAATTCCATACCTCTTGGGAATCTTGCTCGGATGCCGAAATGGATTTTTGTGTTTAGAGGTCGAAAATGCCTAGATGGTCAAGTGGTTAAATTCACTAAAAAGAGGAAATAATTTATCTTGGTCCTCATCTGGAATGTGAAAATAGTTTTTCTACATCCAAAAATATATTTCTATAATATACGCCATTTGAAATTTCCTTTTCTCTGAATCACACCAACATATAGAGGGCCTTTCTCTTCCTTTTTACAAGTCATTTTTTAATAATTAAGTTGTTTTAATCTCTATTCTCATTGGTTCTTAGATTAGAAGAGAACTTTGATTGGTAGAGAATGTTGGTCTCTTCCTTATTTTCAGAAGAAAAAATAATAATAAGCGATTACATAAGAGAAAAACTTTAATAATTGTTAATAAATAAATTCTTATAGAGAGTATTAAGAACGAGACCTCCGCTCTAATACTAATTTAATGGAGGACAATTATCCACTTACTCTAAAATCTTAAACTGATAAAGTATACCAAATTAATCCTTTATCTCATAACCGAAGCTCCAAATCCATGGGTTAGGTCCTCGGCTAGACCCTCCACGTAAGCCCCAAATCCATCGGTTCCACCTCACATGAGCCACCAACCTTATACGGGCCCCAAATCCATGGGTTCTGTGGGCTGCTTACCCCGAGTGTGCCCCTGCATCCCACAGGCCACCCCACTCAAGCCTAGTGTAAGTGAAAATGCCCCCGCATTAATACATGTTAGATGTCATCAAATAAATGGTCTGGATCTTTACAACATGTCCCCACAGTTATGGAATCCTGTGCCTGGGCAATCAGTGTGTTGATGATGAGAAGGACCCTATAATTAGTCTTGATTGGTCTGCTCTTTCTATATCTTTCCTACTTGTATGGCCCACCTGATTTTTTTACCTGGGAATATTTTTACTGGGTCATCCTGATGAGCGCCCAGATCAAACACACTTGCGTCATGTGGACTCGTCAGGTGGGCTCATGTCTGGCCTACCTGATAAGCAAAACAAGCTTCTCTTTTCTTCTTTTTTGCTTTTTTTCTTTTTTTCTTTTTTTCTTTTTTAAATACCAGGGAATATTTGTAGTAGCCCATCCAGATGAAGACCCAGATCTCAGATTCTTCAATAGAAACATTGACCAGCTCAGTTTGTGCAAGTGGGACCCATCGTTTAGTGAACCAAACCATTGATATGATTGGCCCCACCGTGTCCCCGCCCATGCACCAAAAATCCATAGATTGAAAGATCCTAGCAATTGGATCTTTTGTCCTTTAGGAAATAATCACTGAGCTATGTGAAAGTATTTTTTCTTAATGCATACACGAAGGACTCTGATCTTGCTTGCTATCATGGCTGTTAACTCGACCAAGCGTCCAGATCTTTCCATATTTGCATGTAGAGAAGCTTTTGGACAAATGAATTTTTCTTGGTCTTGTAGAAATATCAAACAGCCAATAATCCTCTATGACTCAAGTCGATGAAGAGAAGAAGCTGCTGGGAGTAGGAATTTACAATTGCACTGAATAACAAGCCTCAAATATATGAATCTCCATTACCTAAAGTTCCAACTAATCTTTTAGTTACAACAATATTCATATATACACTGAAAAACTATTCAAATACAAGCAGCGCGATTTAGTACTCGATGGTGGTAGTCGCCAATTCTGCAAATCCAACGGAATTTTATTTCTTGTAATTACTATGCATTCTCATTCCGCCCACAATCTCATTTCGCATCACAAATCATACATTCTTTTTATGGTTCTGGTTGATGAAGAAAAATGGGCCAATGAACTGCAAATGTACATTCAAATCATGAGATTAGTTTTTGAACGTCTTAAGAATCCATAGAGAATTTCACCACTTGATTTTTATTTTTTATTTTTAATGAGTTTGATTCTGCTTTTGATGAATGGGTGAGTGCAATTGCAGACATGATTAAGAAAAAGCTAACTGTTTCCACGTTAATTAGACTAATTATTACAATTCATTTGTAGTAAGCATCCAAACACAAACAGAGCTATTGTGAATTACCAGTGACTGATGTCCTTGTCAAGGGGCCTACCACTATCTTTTCGCTTTTGCTTTTTCCTGTTTCCCTACCACCCTTTTCTGTTGTTTATCTAAGGCCTTTTTTCCAAGAACGTTCTCCTTTCTCTCACCTGGTTTCTTGCTTAGCAAGCAAGCCATCTCTTTTTCCATCGTTAAATATCATCACTGGTTTCAAGAGAGAGAGGAACTAAAATTCCATGACTGATTTGAAGCTTAGGAGTGTTTGCTAGTGAGAGAGAGAGAGAGAGAGAGAGAGAGAGAGAGAGAGAGAGAGAATATGGAAAAGGAACAAGCTTTCCATCAGCGTGCGCTCAATGTAACTGCAGTAGACGCTACCAGTAAATTTCCTGTGGAAGATGATGATGATGTAAAAGAAAGTGGTAACTTCTTATGAACTATAGTATATTATCGTTTTCTTATTGGGGTCGTTAATCAGTTGGCGCCCTCTGTGAACATGTTGGGACCAAAATTTCAGTAGTGTTCATCTATCAGGTGGTCCATGCATGCACATTGAATTCAATTGTTGGTTATTTCTCATCTCATCATACAGATGCCTGCCTACTTTCTGGGCAGGTTATGTTTCTGGTTGGACCCACCTAATGAATGGTCCAGATCTCTCCCGCGTGCCATGTTGCCACTTGTTCTACAGAGCACCTCCTCAATGTGCCTTTGCCTGAATCACCCTATTTCTCATACACATGTATTTAGCTGGCATTTGGTTCTGGATTTTCAACTTTTGAGTTTTATTCTATCCTGTTACACAAGGAGCCAGTCGTGAATTCGTTGAAGCTCCGACTTGGATGTGTTCTTCCAGTCGGTGAATCCTGACCGGAATTTGAAAGTTGTCCTACTTGTACCAAGGCTCCAGAAAAATGCAGTGATTTTGGTTTGGTGGCCCATCCAAGGTATGGTCCACCAGAGGGTGGTCTGGAATTGGATTCACAAACTGTGAAATAAATGTGTCCGAGAGGCAATAACAGCTGTTCAATTTTGTATTATATCACCTTCATGTCCTTGTTCCTTGCATCGAAATGATTACTTAAGGCTTGAATGTTATGGTTACGAGCCAAAGTCGCCAATCCATGCAACCCTAGACTAATCAGGTGAGCCACAAATGTATGCTGGATGTGGATATAATCGACTAAGTAATAGTAATAAACGTGTGCATCATGCATGTTTACAGGTCCATAAATCAGGCTATCATCTGAACCATTTTTGAGGATGAATGTGGACCATTGGTTTAATTTTCTTCGCCATCCATTTTTCCCTTCTAATTTATCAGTTAAGATCATCTAGGTAGCCTTATTTTCAGGCCTAGTCATATCCAAATGTTTCCCCGTCAAATCTGCACCATTGATCAGGCAGGTGACCTCGTGTATGTGCCTTGATCCAAACATAGGCAGGTCAGCTCATCCAAACTTTCATGGTTCGAGGATAGAAAACAAACAAGTAGAAAAGGCTGAAAGATGTTCCTCATTCAATCTTCAAATCCAGTGATTCTGATCCGACCTACCTGATTTTTTGGCGAAGACATACTGGATATGGGGCCCACTTAAATGAGTTGCCCTGATCTCACACACTAATACCAGGTGTGCACAAGCAGTAGAAGTAGGCAAGTAGGAATTCACATCTCTTGTTAGTCCACTGTAACTTGTCATAGCTCTGAAGGAGCATCACAGATTCCTTGATTACTAGTCTTGTTACATTGTCATCTATGCTTGTTTCTATAGAGTTACAAGTGCAATATCTGTTTTTGTACACAGGAGATGCTGAGCAACTTGATTATTTCCCGGAGGAGTTGGTTAGCCGTTGGGTTTCCTTCTCTGAAATGGGCTCGTATCATTATTACTCATTGGGCTTAGCAGGGAATGGTGAATTGGATGTCCCGTTTCGAGGCATTTCTCTTATTGTAAAGTGTGATTTGGGAGCTGATTTTGCCACTACACAATTTCAATTGGCTAGGGGTTCTGTGACCGTCAATGTGAAATATGTGGGACCCATTCATCTTACTACTGACCAGGTGACTAGGACCATTAGGTTCAATTTGTTGAGTAATTATATAACCAGATGTATTTTACCATTGCGGGCATAGAGCAGACATTAGATCCAAACCATTTATCTAACCGGCCCTGCTGTGGATAACAATTGCCTGTGCACGTCCCTAATATCTTCCTGATGAGACAATGCTAACCCTTCAATAAATGGGTTGTGAACATATGGTTTAAGGGGAGAAAACACAGGAGTTGTCCATGTTTGGTGAGGAGAAGGCCAAAAATAGATAGCTAGGATCTTCCAAATCTGTGAGTTTTTTCAAGACAAGCTCTCTATCTGGTGGGTCCATCAATCCAACAGCCTGCATGATCCAGAACATTGGTTTGATTGTCCCATGGTTTGACAATCTAGATCATTGCTCTAATGAGTCAATGATAGATTAGACCTTGTCTGGGAAAACTTACAGGTTGGGAAATCTTAATGCATTGATCTGTGGCCTGCAAGTCTGACAATTAAGTAAAAGAGTACAACAAGAGTCTCGATTCAGTGGAAAAAGGAAAAGATAAGGCCAAATATCAGATTCTTCACCCTCTGAGATATCTGAGTCATGGTCCACCAAAAGTAGGCCGCATCAGATCAATGATCTAGATCATCATACCACAAGCCCCAGCTGTAGAGCCTTGATGCCTGTCTATGTTTTGAATTCCATATTGTTTGATTCCAGGTTAATATGGCTAGAAGGTTTCAGATCACTATTCTCAGATCACTTATCAACCATAAATGGAGGAAACTACGACATGATTTAAATGGACCTCTTCAGGAGGAAGGGACTCTTGCAACTACAACTTACTTAGTGCTCCCATCTATTGATCATGATTTAGTGCTCCCATCTATTGATCCTGATCAGAATTCTTCATTTATTGATTGGGATTGCATTAAATCTGCCTCGTTTTCTTCTAAAGTAGATGGTATGGTTCGGGAAGATGGCATTCCGCACTGTTGTTCTCTCCAAGGTGACAACATTCGATGGATGCATATAAAAGATAGTCTTGTATGCAGTTGTATGCTTAGAAATTCTTTGGTGACCACTCCTCATACTAAGAATATCTATTGCATTAGTGGTATCTTAGATGATCTTAGCGCGAATTCTCCTATGAAGTCGAAAAAGGGTGAGGTTCTTAGTTGTACATACAAGGAACATTTTCGATCCCGGTGAGTTACCATGAAATACATTACATCAATAGAAACTCTTCTTGAATGCTAATTGATTTTGATTTATCTGCTTGTGGGTTTTCTTTTTCATTTGTCTTGATTAACTCAACAGGGGCATCACATTGCACTATGAAGGAGAATCATTGCTTTGTGGGAGACACCTATCGAAGGTGCAAAACTGGCTTCGGAGGTCTACATTTCAAAAGGGCAAAGGTAGTGTGTAATTATTTTCATATGTGGAATCTCTTGTATTAGGATTTATTGCTATGTCAATCATGTTCCCTTAGGAATTGGATGCATTTCTTTCTCCTCACCTGTTAATATGTTAGCAATGCTAGAGATATCCTATGCTTCTCTCTGCTTACTCTGTAGGACATAAAATTTAAATTCCTAGTTTTTATACTGCATATGAAATTTTTGGAGTTTAAGATGAGCCATTTGTGGGTATCATACAAGAAAGTTCTTCTAGGTTTCTCTAAGAGTTCTTCAGTTACAAGCACCAATATGGTACTATAATTCTAAATGAGAGGGTATGGTCGCCAAGATCATCCATGTCACTATGCTTTGCATTTACTAAAAATTCTTCACACAAATAGATCCTCCACTGTGCATTTTGAAACATGAAACCTAGAAATCTGACTACTTGAGGGATCTAACTTTGAGAGAGAACATTTTGTGTGTGTTTTCTTGATATGCATGTGCCACCTTGATGTGTGTAGATGGACGCACATGCAAAACATGCTAGCCTATGATTAAAAAAAATCACATAATCATCACTATCAATTATTTTATCATGCTCTAATGTGGAAGTTCAAAAATAGAATATAAGAAAATGTGGGGCAGTATTTGAAATTCTAGTGGAAACTAAAAACCTAAGTTAAATCCCGTGGCAGGTACTCGAACAAAGCGGCCTGATATCCATTGGTCTGTTCACCAGTTCAACTATCTTCTTTATATCAAATTGTAACATCCCAGATTTTCGCTAACTTGGATTTCAAAAATCCTACAAAATTTTCCACTAGAATTTTTGTAAATAGGGAACTCGTCCACATGCATTTTTGCTAGGTTCACACCCGGGAACTCGGGACCAGAGTCTCCATACTCTGGTGCCGAATTTTGGGGCATGATTCAATTTTGTTTCACATCGCAACAAACTGTTTTGGGCCATAGTAACTATGACCAACAATGTATTTTGATGCACTTACCAAAACATGTCTGCTTTACGTCCTAGAAGTTTTGTCAAAATAATATTTAGTTACATCTTTGATAATTAATCCCAATTGTTTTTTTTCCTTTTCATCTTCCTCTTCTTTTTTTTTTCTTTTTTTTTTTTGTTTTTGTGTTTATTTTTGTTATTGTTATTGTTATTGTTTTTTGTTTTGTTATTGTTTTGTTTTTTTTTTTTGTTTTCGTGTTTGTTTTTGTTTTATGTTTTTTTTTTTGTTTTTGTGTTTGTTTTTTGTTTTTTGTTTTTTTTTTTTTTTTGTTTTTTTTTTGTTTTTTTTTTTGTTTTTTTTGTTTTGTTTTTTTTTTAATTTTATTTTATAAAGGCATGCACAGATGCACTATCGAAAACAAGTTGCAATTACTTATCTAGTAAAGTTTAAAAAAACAATTGAGACTATGGGCTCTAAAATTGCAATTCCAGTACTTTGAAGTTAAGACTTGAAAGATAATTTTAGGGGTACGCCATCATAACAAATACTAGGAAAGAAAACACATTATTTTTTGTCATCTCCTCTTGATTCACAAATCAAAATTCTGCACAACAGAACCTTAGTCTTTCTTTCTTTCTTTTAAAGACTTTTTTGGAGGCTTTGTCATTTTAAACTTAGATTTTCTCATCTTCTTTTTAAAATCTATAACCTACTTTGTTTCGTTGTTGTAGAAGGAAGCCCCGGCGATGGCGTTGAATTGCCACCTGAACTCTGTGAGATCATTATGTCTCCCATCTCCACAAGTACTTTGCACTCTTTCTCATTCATTCCGTCTATCATGCATCGTATCAAGTCCATGCTTCTCGCCATCACATTAAAGGCAATGCAAATGAATCACTGCATGCGAAAATTTGATGTTCCAGCCATCAAGGTATTCCACTGTTTTACTTACATCTTCAGATGGTGTTGGCAATGGTTGTAGTAAGGATGAGTGTAATTTGAAGTATTTATCTTGTTTCTTTCTTTCTTTGTGTCATCTTACATTGTTTAAGTAAACATTATATCCTTTTAGATTGACTTTTTCCTCAAATTGACCCATTGACTGCAACCACCTTTTTAATAAGGGGGTGTTTGGAGTGTAACTTACTTAAGATAAGCTACTTATGCCTCAAGTAGCTTATCTTAGTTTCTACTTATTATGCAAATAAGTATGTTTGGTAAACAACATACTTATCAGCTTCTCCTCTCTTTCATCTCTCCTTATGCCTCTCTTCAGCACATTATGAAAAGTAGAAAAGCTTTAAAAAAAAAAAAATTTAAATTTAAAAAATAAATAAATAATAAAAAACTGAAGTGATTAAGCAATTTTAAGTAAAAAAGTCACTTGTAACTAATCATAAACCAAACTTATCTGAAATAAGTTACTTATCTGTTGTTGTAAGTAGAAAAAGTAACTTATTTGGTGGTATCCAAATGGGCCCAAAGTAAGATTTTTTTTAAACAAGGAACTATCACCTACAACAAGATGTAGGTTAACCTACAACCCATTTCATGCAGAGTTGGGAACAAAAATTAATAAGATTATAGCAAATTAAGAGTAGCATATTATCCTACAACCTGTCCTATATGATCATTCCTCTTCTTTTGCAATATTTAAATGGACTTGAACTTTTATGGTCTCTTAAACCATTTCAACCTTTACAATGCCTACAGGAATTCATGCTAACACAAGCAGTTTCAAACAAAAGTTTAACATTCATAACCATGGCAACTTTGCATTGTTACAATTGATCATTTTATTACAACTGACTTTATCAATTCTTCTTGACCCTGAAATATTGCATATAAATTTTACATGCATGCAAACCTTTTTTCTTTCATTTTAGGTTTTGGAAGCAATCATGACAGACAAATGCGAAGAGGAATTTTCTTTGGAATCACTAGAGACACTTGGAGACTCTTTTCTCAAATATGTAGCAAGTCAACAGTTATTCAGAGATAATAAGCAGGACCGTGAGGGCCCTCTTACTCATAAGAGGGAAAGTATTATATCCAATGCTAACCTTTGCAAGCTAGGGTGTAGCCGCAAACTTCCGGTAATAATTATCATAAACTTGGAATTTTCTATGTATCACCAATTTTCCATGTTTTGCCAATTTTCCATATGTATGGATGGAATAGCTTGGAAACTCTTTGTTATACTTGTTGTGATTTAAAATCTGATGCCTTATATTGAAGGTGTAATTGTCTATATTCCTTTTTATCAGTCTATCTATTAATCTTTTTTACATAATCAATCTTGACTTTATTCTTAATAAACGAACAGTTCCTTGACCAACCTTCGATTATGTGATGGCTAACTGTTACTTGGATTTAATTAAATCCCACTTACATTCTGGCCATGTACATCACGTAAAAACAACTTACTTGTTCTTGTCTAACATTTTTTTTTTCAATTGTAAATTAATATCAAATTTATTGGACTAAATCCTCTTTTATACTTTTGGAAACATAACAATCCATTTTGAGAAAGAAAAAATTTGTGAAAATTAAAAAGACATATGCAACTGTCACTTCAACTTTTTTGAAGAACCATTTGTCAAGTTCAATTATTTCTTGTTATTATGATATAACAGGCACAAAATTTGTAATGCTAACTCTACCCATTGCAAGAAATTGTTCTCCATATCTTTTGCATTGTATTTTCTAGCTTGTATCTGCTTTCCCACAGTTATGACTTGTGCAATTGTTTCTACCAAAGATATTTCTGGACCATGGGCCCCCTCTCTAGATTGTAGGCCTTCTCACTCTGATACCATGTCAGAGAGAAAGAAGCCTTTTAAAGAGAGAAAAAAAAAACACTTAACGAAGGCTAGATGTCTAGGCTGCCATTTATTTATGTTAAGTGATGTCCTAAATTTTATAAAATACCCTAGGAACCAAGGAAAAAAAGAGGAAAAATAAAAGAAAGAGAAATAAGAGGAGAATAAGAGATGGCCCATGGTCTAAAGAGAAAAGGTCCGCGGTCCAGAGAGAGCACGCTGTCCAAAAACATCTACAGCTACTAATGCAGAAGCTCTTTCCAATGTTCATGTTGGGTCATGTCTGTAAACCTATTGAATGCATTTCCTCAAATAAACGGCCCATACATAATTTATCATTATTAGTTTATTGAAAGGATTTGGGCCTAATCTTTGACAGTAGATTGAGTTTAGGGAATTTTATATATAAAAAAACTAAATAATTAATATGGAATTTATATTCCATTACCTTTTTCAAGATGGTTTTCAAAAAGCTACCTTATTAATCAATATAATTATCATTCCACTGCCTTCTATCACACTGTTGTGCAAGCAAATGGGCCAATGGCTTGGGTGGGTCCCACCATGATGTTTATATAAAATCCACCTTGACCCCTAGGTGTTTCACCCCATGTTAGGCCAAGGGCCCAAAAAATCAGCTCCATCCATGATTCAAGTGGACCACATGATTGGAAACAGTGTATAGGGCAACGCTCACCCTACAAACTCTTTTTATTAGTCTAGCCGAGTTTTGGGCCAGCTGCCTAATTTTTTTTATGGAATCTAATAGTTAGAGTAGATTTCATATAATTATCACGATGGGCCTTGTAAGAATCAAGGGTGGTTGTCTCTCTCCCAACTATTTCCTTTAGTGTGGCCCACTAGAATCATGAGTTAGCCTAATTTTTTCTCTTGGCACAAAGTAGGACTAAATATCTAATGATCAGGGTGGAACTTACATAAACATCATAGTGGGCCCCGTCAAAAAACCATAGCGATATCCCATACAACTCCATTTTCTTCTAAATAATCTCTCTGTATAGTGCGGAAAATTAGACTGACCTGTGATTCATGTGGGCCACGCCCATTGTTCAGAGTATCCTCAATATTTTGATAATATCTCCAATATTATTTGTATCTCCAGCTCAGCAATACCAATAACACTGGTGGCAATAACGATAATACTAGCAGTATCAGAAATTCCAGGTATCGGTAATATATCGCTAGGTATCACCGATGTATAAATATTGCTAATATATCGACAATATTTTTTACTGTGTAAATCCTAGGTGTTCCTTGTACCACCAATGTATTGATATCGCCAATGTATTGCCAATATTTTCAACTATGTAAATTCCAGGTGTCACTTATATTGTCAGTGTATCGGCGATATTTCGATATCAGCGCCAATGTACCGATATCACCAAAAACCAGTTTATTAAAAATGTTTAGATGGATGGGGATGTGATGGACGGTTGGATGTTTAGATGGATAGATGGGATGGATGAATGCTTAGATGATTGGATGGAATGGATGGATAGATGGGATGGATGAATGTTTAGATGATTGGATGGGACAGATGGATGATTGGATGGGACAGATGGATGGTTGGATGGATGAATGGAATGGGATGGTTGGATGGATGGATGGATGGGATGGATGGATTCATGATTGGATGATTAGATCATCATGCATGTGTATTGTGTTTATATGCTTATTTATGGATAGGTGTATTATGTATGAATGCATTATGCATATTTGCTTAATTGTTAATTGGTTTAATGAGATTTACGTGATTGTTGTGTTACTATCAAACTGATTTCTTATGACACAACATATTTTTAGGCCCCATTAAATGGAAACCTATTATGTATCAATTCTTTTTGTAATTTTTTATTCCTAAATATGCAAATATGTGTATTTTAGGGTTCCTTGAAGTTTCATTGAAAAATTCCAACGTTTTCCCCATGCTTCCCAAATGTTTCCCTGAATTTATAGAATTCTATGATAATGATATTGTTTTCATATCCCCGGCTTGCGAAACTTGTAGCGATACTAATACTTCGAACACTGACCACACCAAAGAAAATAGTTAGGAGAGAGATGTGTACCTTTGCTTTTTACAAGGCCCACCATGATGATTATATGAAATCCACTCCAACCATTAGATGCCACACCAAAATTTAGGCCCAGAGCCTAAAAATCAAGCCCATCCGTGATTCATGTGGGCCATTCCAAGGGAAACATTTTGGAGGGCGATCATTGCCCTGTACACTGTTTCCAATCATGTGATATGGCACTTGAATCACGGATGGAGGTGATTTTTAGGCCCTTAGTTTCACATGAGGTGGTGCACTAGTGGTGGGGGTGGATTTTACATATACATCACGGTGGGGCCCACCCAAGTAGCCGATCCATTTGTTGGCACGAGCACCCATCCAGCCGTTAAAGAAATGTAATGGAAGATAGTAGAATGATAATTATATTGATTAATGAGTTAGATATTTGAAAACCTTTTTGAAAAATGGTACAAGAATGTAAATTCTATATTAATTAGGTAGTTTTTTGTAAAATCCCCTTTAGTTTATTGCCACATTAATGTGTTTCATTGTGCTATTCACTAAGCATTTCGCCAAATGCTTGATTGATTTTCCAATCATACTTTTGTTTCCAGGGATTCATACGTAATGAGCGATTTGACCCTAAGCAGTGGGTTATTCCTGGTGATCCTTGTGGATGTTATTGGAAGGATGAAATGTTTGTATCACCTTTGAAAAAGATCTATTATGAGGGAACCAGGCCTATGAATAGCAAAGTAATTTCTGATGTTGTTGAGGCACTTATTGGAGCATACCTTAGCACAAGTGGGGAATTAGCAGCATTGTACTTCATGAAGTGGCTTGGTTTAGAGGTTGATTTTGTGAATGAGATATCACTTGAAAGGCCATTTCTAGCAGCTGAGAAGTACGTCAATATTAGCAGTCTCCAATCACTGCTAAAGTATTCATTCCGTGACCCTTCTCTATTGGTTGAAGCATTGACTCATGGATCATATCAGCTTCCAGATATTCCAGGATTCTGCTATCAGGTACCTCTCACTAGCATAACATGACATTACTAAGTCCATTTTAACTCATTCTCTCAAATTATGAGTTATTAATGTCATTTACTAATTTTATGTTTATGAGCTGTTAATTATCTTTAGAGGCTGGAGGTATTATCTTATCAAAGGGCTAGACCACACCGTTGGTTAGGGGTAGCAATGGGCTGGGGTTAGGGTTGGCCCTAGTCTTCACTAAGTGGAAAAGCCCCTAGCCCTACAGGTCTGGCTCTGTAAGGAAAAGAGTTTAATAATCAAATGTTTGAATAGTCCAATCCAAAAATTTTTTTAATCCTTCATCCACAATGAGTCTTATCATATAAATAGTTTCAATGATTGAATCCTTACCGTGCATCCAACTGTTGCCCTTAAACTGCACATGTACATTGAATGGGCACCACTAAAGAAATGTCTTTAAACCATCCATTCTGTATAAGAGTGGCCAACTTGATGTTGGACCAGGCCATTCATCATTGGCCTGGACCCAACCCTCAGGCCAAGTATAAGGGCTCAAGACCTGACCCATAGGTATGGGCCACCCAGCCCATAGCCACCCCTACTAATAGTTCATCACCATGCTCCCTGGATGGAACATAGACCAAAAATCACACTGATAAGAGAATTACCATCTTTCTCTCCATACATTCTCTCCTAGTTTGCATTTGCAGTCTTTACGTGTATGAAACTGTTACCAAACTCATGTTTTAGAGTTTTAAATCGAAAGCTCTTGTTCAAAATGTAAGAGGATGTCCTTTTCATGCAGCGCCTAGAGTTCCTTGGAGATTCGGTTTTGGATTATCTCATCACTCTCCACTTTTTCAAGGAATATCCTGGCATCTCCCCTGAAGTTATAACTGACCTTAGGTCTGCTTCTGTAAACAACGAATGCTACGCCCTCATATCAGTGAAGTTTGGACTGTACAAGCACATTCTTCATCAATCACCTGGCCTAGACGAAGGAATTATGTTGTTCGTTAATAGCTTTGGCCAATCACTTCCTTACTCAACATTCGGGTGGAAAGCAAAGTCAGCTTTCCCACGGGTAAGTCAAATTCCATCACATGATTTGCTTCTTACATGCTTTTTCTATGCACTTGAAAATTTCATTTGGAGTGATAATTGCCTACAACTCATTGTAAATTACAAGTCAAGAGAATTGTAATCCCTCTATCTAGTGGTGAATGTACAATCAGAGTGCCTTTCCATTCAAAGACATGAATATTTGAAGTTCAGATGTAGTGATATGTATTCATGTTGTGTCCTTTGCAAGTCTCCAATGTTGGCTGTCGAGAACACCAGTTGCTGCACCCATCTTGTCATACAAATCATCGCCTTCATACAATCATTTTTGTTTCTGTGTTTTAATGCAATCAACAACTCACAAAAACAGACTTGCATGATGCCAACATTTTTATCTATCACTGTTTTTAAGTAGATATCTCAGGTCCCAAAAAAAGAAAAAAAAAATCATTAATTTGAAACCCTAAACAATTTTCTGTGTCAGCCACTTGCGGACATACTCGAATCGATTGCTGGGGCAATTCTTGTTGATTCTGGATTTGATAAGAATGCTGTTTGGGAGAGCATACGGCCACTTTTGGAACCTATGGCTACCCCAGATACACTAGAACAGCAGCCAGTGCGGGAGCTTGAAGAACTCCGTGTCAGAAGATCATATGAGAAGCCGACGTTCCAAGATGGGGTTGCTTCTATCACGGCAGATGGAATCATCCATGAAGAAGCCTATGTCAGTAGTAATAAGAAAACATCGGCGAAAATTGGTGCAGAAGCCCTTTTGGGTTCTTTGAAGGCAAGTAATCTTGGCTCAGAATGACTAGCAAGCAGTTCATGATCAACATAGATATTACTGAATTACATATATGCACGGAATGTGTTTGTATGGATTTAAATAGAAAAGAAGCTGTTTGATACATGGTCAATCTGTTTTCCAACACAAACTTATGACTTCTCTAGACTACAAGTTAAAATTATAAGGGACAATGCGTTCTGTTTGTATGTTTATTAGTGAGTGGTTATGTATTTGAAAGTTGCTGGTTTTTCGAGTGGTATTGTCTTTTGCACCTGCAATTCTCCTCATTTGTAATAATAATAGTACAGCTTTCTTCTACTGGATCACCATGAGTAGAAAGAAAGGGTGTATCTATCAGGAATGGTTGTAGTCACTTCCAGGTATGGCTCGCAATCCTCGGAGTTACAACTAGCAGAGGAAGAAAAATATCGAAGGGAAAGAATTTTCTAAAATGTCAATGAATTACTGGGGTGGTAATCAAATGATGCTTATGTGGCTAATGGAATAAGCCAACCATCATAGAAAGTGAAATCTACTGTTTCTGTGGGTGCCTGGGTGGAGCTATAATTCCAATGTTGTCTCTCCTGCAGGGAATTATAGCTTGATACATAGTAAACGAAAAGCATCCAGATGCACTCATTCTGTACAGTTGGATCCCATGGTTATGTTCCAGACCATTGATCTCATAGGATACACCACAGACGGTGATGAAACAAAACTCTTTCAGATTGAAAGATCCAAGAGATCCGACCTTTGGCCTTTCTTCTTGACAGTTGTTGTCTGCTCTTTCTCCTAATCATCCATTTATAGGCAACTGATTAAAGGGCTAGGAACCTCTAATCTTAGAATATGCTGGGGAATCTTCTGTCCACCCTTTAAATCAAGATTCTCAAAGGGCAACCATGGGCACCATTACTACAGACTGGTGCATCCAAACACTAATTCCTCAAGGGCCGTTTGGACGGATGTATTAAAGTGTATTCGGTCGTAGTAGGTTGGATATGAGTGTCATATCTAACAGAGTAAAGGCGTCTACTGTTTGGACGGGAGAGAGATGAGCAGGGCGGCGGCGCCTGCTGGATTGCAGGATAGTGCCGGATACGAACCTCCCTCTCTCGCTGGATTTCCCTCAGATACACTCCTCTCTCTCTCTCTGGATTTGCCTCGAGCCCATCCCAGTCCTTCGTACGGACTAAGGGATGGGATTGAAGGTTGCTAGATATGGCAAGAGCAGTGGCGGGAAGGATCATTTCGCGCGATAATCGTCTTTTAAATCTCAGGTATTTGGGATATCTATTTTCCTGTAATGTGGTCAGTAGAATTTGGCACTCCCACTCGCACTCCTGATTCCGATGGTACTCGCGGAGGGATAGCAATAAGGAAACAATCGCACCTACCTCATCCATGTGATGTACTCAGGGCCTCATTAAATACTGTTGCCGAGTCAATGATGAAATTTGGGCTCGACAAACAGGTTAATCGTACTAACAAAGTACTTGATGTGCTGGAAGAGGTGAAAAGCCTAACCAACAAAGAATTTATTGATGTTGGTGAGATCCTGAGTAAGGAAAAGTTGTTGGCGTCATTCTTTGTCAGTCTTTGACCCGAGCGCCAAGTGGAGTGGTTAAAGGAAAAACTCCGTGATCACTTCGGTGATGGAGGTGATGGTTTTGTCTGACAGGGTGTGGTCAATGGGTTTGTTATGCTGGTTTCTATTATGGGCATGTAATAACTTATATTGTTGTGATGTTTGTTTCTGCATACTGAATTTTTTTTTTTTTTTCATAATTTTGGATTTTGCTATGCTGGTATATATGCCTAATGTATACCATTGTGACTGCTGTTTTAATGACTGAATATGTTTTAGAAGCAATTCGGTATATCTACTCACATGTTTGCATTACGCACATTAACTCGGATTGGATTAGTCAGTTGATATAAAGCAGGAAGGGTGCGTACATACAACTTTCATATTCTTATTAAGGATTAGTATGGCATATTTGAATTACGGATGTTCAGTTTTTGATATATCACAAAAATTTTCCATGCATGTCATTGCAGATGGGTAAAGAAAAGTACCACGTTGTCCTCGTCGGACGTCGCCCTGGGATATATGACACTTGGGAAGAGGCGCGAGTAGAAGTGGAGGGATATAGTGGCGGCAAGCATCGCGCCTTTCGGAACTGGAAGGAGGCCGTAGCATGTTGGGACAATTTTTTCCGTAAGGCTTGTGAGCCATCCAGACCACTGCCAGAGTCTCCGTGTCTTCAGGTTGCCGCTGCATCTGCTGAGATGGAGATCCAGCACGCTACGACTTCGTTTACCCATCAGTCGACCCAGATGAGACAAGAGGTGGTGGAGAGGGCCACATCGACTGATGATCCTACTCCATCGGATAGCGAGAAAGTCATTGTCATTTTCGTGGGCGTCTTGGTTCTTTTTTTTTCATTGCTTATTATTATTAAATTTTAAATATTATTGTTGTAACTTTGATTAAATTTTCGACTTTCGTTTATGGTTTTTGTGTACTATAGCCGAAGGGTTTAATATATTATAGTCTGCGTGTAGGTTGAATGGATTTTCTTTGTGCTTTTGATATCTCTCAACATCTCTAGTATTAATCTAACATAGATCTCCCAATTCTATTGGTTACCAAAATGTACGGAATGGATGGAACACATCCATGAATGTGTGGCCCATATTTAAAATGGACAATCCCATACGGGTTATGTGAAATCGGTTTGCGTACTGAGATACGCTCTACAACTCCAGCGTTTACATAGTGGGCCCCACCATAATGTATGTCTTTCATCCATTCTATTCATCCACTTTTACTGAATTTTGTTATGACTTTATCTCAGAAATTAGAGGTATAGAAATCTCAGGTGGACCACACAAGCTAAAAACAATAGTGATTGGATATCCATCATTATAACCGTCCAATCTAACACTCTCATCCACGACTTCAGATCCAATATGTTGATTTTATAGACAATAAACAGATGAGGGGGAACTGCAAAAATCAGCTTGATCGAAAACTTTCATGGCCCCAAAATGTCTTTAATGGTCGACGCACATGGAGATCTATTTTCCTGTAATGTGGTCAGTAGAATTTGGGATATTCACAGAAATTTGTTTCTGTAATGACCATCTGATTGGTTAATATATATGGATGGCGTGGATGAGACACAGGTTTGGACGGTACCCATTGAACGGCGTGGATGAGACAAAGACATCATGGTGCCCCGTGGAGTACCCAATCCGGTCCATGGCACCCTTTCAAATATAGTGGTAACAGTCAGTTTCAAATTCTGCAACATCCAAACACTCTCACCGTTAGATTACATGGGATTGCATGCAATCCCATGCCCAGCCAAACATCCACCGCATCGACCATCCATGGATTTCGTGAACCGTCCAAATGTGCACACTAAGTGGGCGTTGGATCATCTACTCCAGTTGGATTGGAGACAATCCATTGACAGGCAATAAATGGCCTCGTTTTCTGTGCACTCCACCCCATTACAACCTACTCCACTTGAATACATCTGTCCAAACGGGCCCTCAGTGTCCAGGTGAGGAATAAACATATGGTTTATTCTAGGAAAGGCACCATGCTGCAAGAAGGGAATTTGCAACTGCCATTACATGCTTACTTGATGCAAGACATGGAAATTAAATATGATATGCAAGATTTCAGACTTTAGATCATACTAAGTTAGAAACTTTCACAAAAATTCCACATCCCACATAAAGTCAAGCATTCAACAAGGGGGATCTACAAGGGTCCAAGCCTACACATGTTAGGGCTGGATCAATTAAAATTATAGACCAAACAATGATCAAAGGAGAGTAGATTCATCCATACATGCAAAGGATTATTTCCCCAATCCAAGGGATTCACATGTTTCAATTCGGGAAGTCCTAGGGTTGTAAAAGCGGAATAGAACTTGGGATTTATGATAATCTGGGTTAGGGTTAGGGTTAGGGAAATAAGGTGAGAGAGGAGTGAAAGAGAGGAGAGAGAGAGAACCTATAATCAGTCCACACGTGTGGACAGCAGGATGGTCTGATGCACGTGCGTGGATTGCTGCCCATAGGCGTGTGGGACCCACAAACCCAAAAAGGGCCAACTAGGGTTGGTCGGCCAGGGGTGGGCCATCCACACACCAAGTTTCAGGGCAATCAAATGACTGGTTTGAGCACAGTGCTCCGCCGAAGTTTCGGCCCTCCTGCAGGGCCTGATTCTAGAAATCTGCTGTAGAGAAGGATTAGTTACAAAATAAAGGTAGATTTGAAGAGTGGGTGGCTGTGAGAGATGATGAATATAGAGGGTAGGAGGTGGGGACAAATTGGGATGGGTGTAGCTTCGCACCACAGTAGTTAACCCTTTGAAGAAGGGAGGGATTCGCACCCAATTAGCTTTTCACAACTCAGAGAATTAGAGAATCGAAAAAACGTAAAATTGTATTCATAATCTTCAATGAAAAAAAACCTACAAGGGGTTGCCTATTTATAAGAAAAACCTATACCCCAAAAGTCACGCCATGTGCACACCCTATTACTTAGAGACGAAGTAACAAAAATAACAACTAATCAAAGTAATCTAAACCGTCCATGATATTCCTAATAACAATAATAAGCAAAACTCAGAGTACTAGATCATCTAGAGTAGTGGGCCACAATCATGAGATCCAATGGTGGGATCCACATGACGATCGGGTCCACTCCAAGGAACCAAAACACAGTTCTCTAACTAGGAGGCCCTCCCTGGACGTCGTCATCGATCCAGATCGATGGCGGGGCCCTTGTAATACCCCAAATTTTCAGGGGCCGTGTAAGAACTCGGCTCCCGAATTCCCAGGTGCCATGGGTGCCCTAATGGGCTTTATTTTTTAATTACATTTGGATGATCTCATAAACAATGGAGGATTTAGCAAGGCATAAAGCATAAGTACGTCATAAAGCAGTATCAATTACTACTAAATATAAAAATATCCAAACCATGAATCCAAAATCATCTAAATAGGGAACTAGTCCCACCCATACATGACCCAAAGCGACTAAGGCCCTGGTCCATACCCCGCGGTAGCCCGAACTCAAACTAAAAGGATCCGTCGAAAGTCTAGAAGCGGGGAAGCTCCTCTTCCCTATCCTTGCTCACCTCGCTCGGCTTGTCGAGCTCCGCCTCACCCGTATCTAGTAAAGGGTCTGGTTGGTGTTTTAAAACACCGTCCCAGAGTGGGAGTGAGTAGCTAACTCAGTGGTTACTGTTAGCCTTAAGTTACAACTAGCAGCAATTATATGATGAATTTAATGAAAGGCATACATTCACAGATCCCTAAATAGTCTTGTTAATGCATATGCATGTATTATGATACGATGCATGACCTCACAACTACACTCCCTCGAGCGACTTCATCTCACGGTCGCGCATGACCAACACTCCCTCATTACGACCTCAACTGCTGAGTCGCCAACCTAACTAGTGCGATGTGGTCATGACAGTGTTAGCCGAGTTCTTAATTAATTCCATTCATCCAGTAGATTAGGGAAACTAGTACACCCCTCGTTTCATTGCCCTCATCTGGTTGCAAGGCGAAGGCCCCTCAACGTGCGAGGCCAGGACCCAGCAATCCTTGATCCCATCGGGTTCCCCGTCCCCGATTTCAAGCACATGGAGAGTGCTGAGAAGAGAGATCGCTCGCGGTTACTACGAGGAGGCTCGTCACCACAGCGTAGGCCGATAGCTCGAACACAATGTCTCATTCCACCATGCATGGCTCTCGAGTCAGTAGATCGATTTCAAATGGTTATCAATGGGCTTCATTGGTTGAAGGGTGTTCCAGGTTCTATACAGGCGTGAGCAGACAGGGTAACAAATATGGTTAATCAGTAAGCGAACTAGACGATGCGAGTTTAGGCGAGTACGTGACGGACGACATCGAGTGCAAGCGACCCATGTAGTCCAACTACTGTCGCCCATTCGCATCCACCCAAACCCTCTGGTTTAGCAGCAGGATAGTCCTACCAATAGGACCACCTTCTCCCACTTCAATTCCCTGACCAACCCAGGGGTTTATGACATTCAATAACACTTCAACGCATCAAAATTCATCATCTAACACAAGTGATGTCATGGACTCATACATTAAACATATAAATTCAGATTTTTCTACAACTGCGACTACTAACAATAATATGAAATAAATCTGTATGTGTGTTTTGTGGGGTTAACGAAGAGAACAAGAGCTACACATCATTCATAGGACAAACATACAACAAGGATTTATGCAATCATGCATGCCACAAGAAAGGTTATACTAGGATCGCATATGAGATGAACATACCATACCAAATCAAGCCTAATCATGTTGAAGAGCAAATAAACAACACTCAATCATGTCATGGAATTTAGTAAAATCATATATGGGATGAACATGCCACACCCAAAATCAAACCCAATCATGTTGAAGAACAAATAAACAACACTTATTCATTTCATGGAATTTAGGGAGACCTATCATGTAGGGTCTTGGCTAGGCTCCCTCTAGATTTACTCAAGCACCTCATCCTAACATTCATAATCATTAAGCTCATAGTAAAATTGGTGCTAGGCCACCTAAGGATAATAGTCTGTACCTTGTGACGAACTGCTCGATTCACGGCGCTCGTAGGGTCAGGGTGTTAGGAAATCATCGTTGAAATGCCTAAATAAGCATACAAGCTTGTAAGAATTGGAAGGAATTTAACCCAAGACCTAAACCTATAAACATAACTCCATACTTACATTCAATCGTCGCCGAATCGACACCAATGAAGGACGATGTCGCTATAGAGGAGATGAGAGGGTGAAGGTGCACAAACCATCATACTTCCAAGCTCTCCCTCTCTCTTTCACCTCTTTTCTCCTCTTTCTCTCTTTCTTTCTTCTAGGGAAAATTCGTATGGGGAGAGGGGGTGCCCAAATGAGGCCCTTTTATAATGTCAGATTTGGTGTAAATGGCCCCAAGGGTTGGGTTTTTACTATACTAGCCCTATGGGAGGGTTTTTCTAGCCTCTAGGGCCCACTATGTGGTGTACATATTGATATACACCATAGGATAGTTAGCCCTAATGATGATCTATATATGGACATGTTCGGCCCGCTATTTAGATGCGTCGATCGACAGATATGATTAGCAGTCTGTTCAACAGTCACCGATAGTCGATCGGGGCCGCGGCTATACAGATATAAGTAGGGAAATATCCTTACTCCACGTGTGAAGTTTGGTCGTAAACCGACGGTCCGAAATCATCAACTTTGTATAAGAGTAGACGACCCAATTCACTTAAGTTTCAGCTTCTTCCTTTAGGGTATTTGCACTTCTCATGCACCCATCCTTTAGCTCAAGTTGAGCGATTTTGGTCAGTACCCAGGTCCGACTCCCGCGATAGACATCAAGCCCAGTAAGACGGACATTATTCTATAGTTTCGAAACTAGTGGTCCACCAACGAGCGGTCTAGAGCTTGTTCAGAAAATCGGGGCATTTCTGGAATGAATTGGGTATTGAGATTTCTCATGGGCAATGATTAGGGTTTGGATTAACTATGTTCATAGTGTGGCCTATTTATAACTAGCGAAAGTAGAGATTTAGTCATGATTACTCTAAACCGTCGATTTTAGGCTAAAAGAGTAACGGGGTTGATTTGGTCTATTAGTCAAGATCCGGGCCTTATCTGACTCGGCTTCGGTTAGATTAGTTATACTTGTCTTGATTAGTTAGCGATGGGTCGATTAGATTTGGGCCCTATGTGAGTAAATCATGGGGTTAAACTTGATGTTCAAGTGATCGGGCGGATTCGTTGGCTTCCTACGGTTGATTAATCGGACTTGTGCAGTTCTTTACTGGTACCACCCGTGTATAAACTAACATTGAGTGCTAATGGTCAGTAAGTAATAATATAAGTTAATTACATTTTAAAAAAATTTAAGGATTTTTGGAAATCCAAACCAGTGAAAATCCAGGACGTTACAGCCCTCCTCCTCCTTGCATACATGCGTAGGGGGGACGTGCGTGTGCGCGAGATGTCCCCATCATTACTACCATAGCATGCTAGGTTAACTACAACCTATGGATGCTATCAGTACTATTGACGAGTTTGACGGCACCTGCCAGATAGGGTTGGATTCCCATTACTTACATCCTCGTCCATGCAACTGTGTGCTTATTATCTCTTTGAACTATTGATCAAAGTGTCCTATGAACTGTTTAAATGCAGAATCATGTTTTCCAATGAAAGAAGAGAACCAATGTTGCCAGTTCCCATTGCCATCCAATGTTTGGAATGAACGGTCGCCAAACAATTACAAATTTTCTTCATTTTGGAGCATGAAGAACTCAATGTGAGAAAGTCATATGAGAAGCCGACGTTCCAGGACGGGGTTGCTTCCATCAAGGAAGATGGAATCATCCACAAGGAAATGTGTGTCGGTAGTAATAAGAAGACATCGGAGAAAATAGGTGCAAAAGCCTTCTTGAGGTCTTTGAAGGCAAGTAATCTTGGCTTAGAATGACTAGCAAGCAGTTCATGATCAACATAGATATTTCTGAATTATGTATATGCAGGGAATGTTTGTATGGGTTTAAATAAAAAAGAATCTGTTTGATACGTGGTCAGGTGGCTTTGCAAGAAAACTTCTCTAGACTCCCAAGTTAGATTGTAAGGGACAACATGTTCTATTGTTCCCAGTTGTATATTGATTATTGAGTGGTTGTATATTTGAAAAGTTGCTGGTTTTCTAGAGTGGGATTGTTTTTGGCACCTGAAATTCTCCTCATGTGTTATAAATAATAAAGGTACAATTTTGTTCTACGGTATCACCATAAGTAGAAAGAAAGGGTGTACACATCAAAAGGACTGGGTGTAGTGACATTCCAGTATGGCTTGCAATCCTCTGAGTTATACCCAGCAGTGGAAAATATCAAAGGGAAAGAATATTCTAAAATGTCATTGAATTACTAGGGTGGTAATCAGCAGATGATGAGGGCTAATGGATCAAACCAACCATGACAGAAAGCGAAAGGTACTGTTTCTGAGGGTGTCTGGGTGGAGCTATAATTCCAATGTTGTCTTTTCTCCAGTGAGGAATTATAGCCTGATGCATAGGAAACAAAAGCGTCCAGATGCACCCATTCTATACACTTGGGTCCCATGGTTATGTTGCAGACCATTGATCTTATGGGATCCACCACAGATGGGGATGAGACCAGACTCTTTCAGATTGGAAGATCCAACCTTTGGCCTTTCTTCTTTACAGTTGCTGTCTGCTCTCTCTCCTAGACATCCACTTATAGGCAACTGATTAACGAACGAGGAACCTCTGATCTTAGAATATTTTGGGGAATCTTTCGTCCACCCTTCAAATCAAGATTCCCGAAAGGAAAACATGGGTACCATTTCTCATCCCACCTGCAATCTCATTTTGCATCACAAAATATACATTCTTTTTTCTGGTTCTGGTTAACAAAGAAAAATGTGCCAATGGAATGCAAATGTACACTTCAAATCAAGGGATTAGTTTTTGAACATCTTAAGAATTCATAGAGAATTGCACCACTTGATTTTTTATTTTTGTTTTATATGTGTTTGATTCTGCTTTTGATTAATTAATTGGACATGATTAAGAAAAAGCTAACCACTCCGACATTAATTAGACTAGTAATTACAATTCATTTGTGGTATGCATCCAAACACAATGGAGCCATTGTGAATTACCAGTGATTGATGGTTAACCTCAGCAGATGTCCATGTCAAGGGACCTACCACTATCTTTTCTCTTTTGCTTTTTCATGTTTCCTTTTCACCCTTTTCTGTTGTTTCTCTAAGGCCTTTTTTCCAAGAAGGTTCTCCTTTCTCTCACCTGGTTTTCTTGCTTAGCAAGCAAGCTATCTCTTTTTCCATCCTCAACTACCATCACTTGTTTGAAGAGAGTTAAAAGGAATTAAAATTCCATGACTGATTTGAAGCTTAGGAATTAGAAGGAGAGAACGAATATGGAAAAGGAACAAGCTTTCCATCAGCGTGCACTTGATGGAACTGAAGTAGAAGCTACTGATAAGTTTCCTGTGGAAGATGATGATGCCAAAGAAAGTGGTAACTTCTTATGAACTATAGTATATTATCATTTTCTTTTTGGGGTCATTAATTGGTTTGTGCCTGCTGTGAACATGTTGGGACCAAAAAAATCAGTCTTGTCCATTTATCATGTGGGCCGTGCATGCACACTGAATGCAACTGTTGGTTCTCATCTCATCATACAGATGCCTGCCTAATTTCTTGGCAGGTTATGTTTCTGGTTGGCCCCACCTAATGAATGGTTCAGATCTTACACGTGTGCCACCTTGCCACTTGTTCTAGAGAGTACCTCTTCAATATGCCTTCCCTGAATGACCCTATTTCTCATACACAACTATTCAGCTGGCATTTGGTTCTGGATTTTCATCTTTTGAGTCTTATTCCATCCTATTACACAGAACCAGTCATGAATTCGTTGCAGCTCTGACTTGCATGTGTTCTTACAGTCGGTGAATCCAGACCGGAGTGTGAAAGTTGTCCTACTGGTACCAAGGCTCCATATAAGTACAGTGATTTTGGTTTGGTGGCCCATCCAAGGTGTGGTCCACCAGAGGGGCAATCTGGAATTGGATTCAAAAAAATGTGAAACAAATGTGTGTCTGAGTGGCAGCAACCATTGTCCAATTTTATAATATATCACTTTTGTGTCCTTCTTCCTTGCATCTCGATGATTACTAAGGCTTGAATGTTATGTCTATGTGCCAAAGTCGCTATCTCATTGCAACACCAATCAGGTGGGCCACAAATGTATGCTGGATGTGGTCATAATACACGTATGCACCATGCATGTTTACAGGTCCATAAATCAGGCCATCATCTGAACCAGATTTGAGCATGAATGTGGACCATTGGTTTAATTTTCTTAACCATCCATTTTCCCTTCTAATTTATCAGTTAAGATCATCTAGCTAGCCTTGTTTTCAGGCCAATTCATATCCAAGCATTTCCCTGTCAAATCTGCACCACTGATCAGGCAGCTGACCTAATGTATGTGCCCTGATCCGAACATAGGCAGGTCAGCTCATCCAAACTTCTGGGTTTGAGGATAGAAAATGGACAATTAGAAAAGGCTGAAAGATGGGTCACATTCAATCCTCAAATCCAGTGATTCTGATCCAACCCGCCTGATTCTTTGGCCAAGGCATACTGGATATAGGGCCCACTTAAATGAGCTGCCCTGATCTCACACACTTATACCAGGTTTACACAAGCAGAAGTAGGCAAGTAGGAATTCACGTCTCTCGTTAGTCCACGGTAACTTGTCATAGCTCTGAAGGAACAACACATTCCTTGGTTACTAATCTTGTTAAATTGTCATCTATGCTCTTTTTTTTATTATTATTTATAGATTTACAAGTGCAATATCTGTTTTTGTATACAGGAGGGATTAATCCATTTCCATATAATGCTGGACAAGTTGATTATTTCCCAGGAGAGTTGGTTGGCCATTGGGTTTCCTTCTCTGCACTGGGCTTGTATCATTGCTACTCATTGGGCTTAGCTGGGAATGTTGAATTGGATGTCCCCTTTCGAGGCATTTCACTTATTGTAAAGTGCAAGTTGGAAGCTGATTTTACCGCTACACAATTTCAGTTGGAAACCGTTAGGGGTTCTGTGACTGTCGACATGAAATATGTGGGTCCCGTTCATCTTACAACTGACCAGGTAACTAGGGCCATCAGGTTAAATTTGTTGAGTAATTATATGACCATATGTAGTTTACCATTGTGGGCAGAGGGCCGACATTAGAAGATCCAAACCGATGATGTAATCAGCTCTGCTGTGGATAACCACTGTTTGTGAACATCCCTAATATGTTCCCGATGAGGCAATGCTAACCCTTCAATCAATGGGTCATGAATTTATAGTTAAGGGGAAAAATACAGCACTTGTCCATGTTTGGTGGGGAGAAGGCCAAAAATAGATTGGTAGGATCTTCCAAATCTGGGAGTTTTTCGAGACATGGTCTATATATGGTGGGTCCATCAAACCAACAGCCCACATTGTCGAAACATGGGACCCACTCAGCACGTGATGATACTATGCGTATGTTTGGGCTGAGGATCATATATTTCCTCTTCTTCTTCCTCTTCTTTTTATTGTTTTTGTTTTACTATTTTTTAGGATAACAAATATAAATTGATAAGATTGTATGGTCCTCAGGCTAATGACATGTATAGCATCCTCAAGCAATGTCTACATAAGTGGTGCACATGGTTCGGTGATCCAGAACATTGCTCTGATTGGCCCATGGTTTGACAATCCAGATCATTACTCTAATGAGCCAATGGTAGATTAGACCTCGTCTGGGAAAACAGAAATCCTAATGCTTTGATCTGTGACCTGCAAATGGACAGTTAAATAAAAGAGTACAACAACAGTCCAGATTCAGTGGGGGGAAAGAAGGAATGCCAAAGATCAGTGTGTCCATCGTCTGAGATATCAGAGTCATGGTCCACCCAAAGTAGCCCATCAGATCAACAATCTAGATCATCATACCACAAGCCCTAGCTGTAAAGCCGTCAGGCCTGTGGATTAAACATGCATTGTCTATGTTTTGAATTCCATATTGTTTGATTCCAGGTTAATATGGCTAGAAGGTTTCAGATCACTATTCTCAGATTGCTTATCAACCATAACTGGAGTACACTACAACATGATTTAAATGGACCTCATCGGGAGGAGGAGACTCTTGCAACTACAACTTACTTAGTGCTCCCATCTATTATTGATCATGATTTAGTGCTCCCATCTATTGATCCTGATCAGAATTCTTCAATTATTGATTGGGATTGTGTTAAAGCAGCCTCATTTTCTTCTAATGTGGATGGTATGGTTGGGGAAGATGGAATTCCGCATTGTTGTTCTCTAAAAGGTGACGACATTCGACGGATGCACACAAAAGATGGTCCTGTATGCAGTTGTATGCTTAGGAATTCTTTGGTGATCACTCCTCATAATGGGAATCTCTATTGCATTACTGGTATCTTAGATAATCTTAACGGGAACTCTCCTATGAAGTCCAAAAAGGGTGAGGTTCTTAGTTGTACATACCAGGAACATTTTCAATCCCGGTGAGTTACCATGAAGTACATCAATAGAAACTGCTCTTGAATGCTGATTAATTTTCGTTTGTCTGCTTGTGGGTTTTCTTATTCATTTGTCTTGATTATCTCAACGGGGGCATCACATTGCACTACAAAGGAAAATCATTACTTTGTGGGAGACGCCTGTTTAAGGTGCAAAACTGGCTTCGGAGGTCTACGTTTCAAAAGGGAAAAGGTGGTGTAATTGTTTTCATATGTGGAATCTCTTCAATTAGTATCCATTACTATGCCAGTCTTGTTCCCTTAGGAATTGGATGCATCTCTTTATCGTCACTTGTTAATATGTCAGTGATGCTAGAGATATCATGTGCTTCTCTCTGCTTACTCTGTAGGACAGAATTTCAATTCATACTTTTTATATTGCATATGAAATTTATGGGGTTTTAGACAATCCATTTGTATGTATTGTACACTATGAGATAGGGAAGTTCTTCTAGGTTTCTCTAAGAGTTCTTCAGTTACAAGATCCAATATGGTACTATAATTCTAAAAAAGAGAGTATACTTACCAAGATCATCCATGTCACCGTGCTTTGCATTTACTAAAAATTCTGCACAAAAAATAAATCCTCCGCTGTGCATTTCAAAACATGAAACCTAGAAATCTGACTACTTGAGGGGTGTAACTTTGAGAGAGCATTTCCTGTGTGTTTTCCTGATATGCATGTGCCAGCTTGATGTGCGTGGATGTACACACATGCAAAACATGCTAGCCTATGATTAAAAAAAAAATCACATAATCATCACTATTAATTATTTTACCATGCTCTAATATGGAAGCTCTAAAATAGAATCGAAGAAAATGTGGGGCAGTTTTTTTTTTTTTTTTTTTTTGAAATTCTAGCAGAAACTAAAAACCTAAGTGAAAATCCACAGCAGGCACTCAAACAAAGCAGCCTGATATCCATTGGCTGGATTGAAAATTGATCCCTGATCCATGTCTCCTAAATGCAAATTTCTGAGGACTACTTTCTTGATGTGGTTACTCTTTTGCATTTCTCCATGATGTGGTGGTAATTGCTCTTCAAAGCCTTTTCTACCATGTCTATTTTCCTTCATTTATCTTTTTAAGTCCATTGGATTTGTTCACCAGTTCAACTATCCTCTTTATATTAAATATTCAATTTTGTTTCACATTGCAATGAACTGTTCTGGGCCATAGTAACTATGGCCAGCAATGTATATTCATGCAATTACCAGAACATGTCTGCTGTGCGTCCTAGAAGTTTTGTCAAAATAATGTTTAGTTACATCTTTCATCATTAATCCCAAATTTTATTTTATTTTTTGAGGCATTCACAGATGCACCATTGAAAATGAGCTGCAATCACTTATCTAGTAAAGTTCAAAAATCAATTGAGAATCTGGGCTCTAAAATTGCAATTCCACTAATTTGAAATTAAGACTTGATAATTTTAGGGCTACACCATTACAAGTAATACTAGGAAAGAAACACATTATTTTTTGTCATCTCCTCTTGATTCACAAATCAATTTGCTTTTCCACAAACACAACCTTAGTTTTCTTCTTCTTCTTCTTCTTCTTCTTCTTCTTCTTCTTTTGTGGCGTTGTGATTGTAAATTTGGATTTTCTCGTGTTCTTTTTATAATCTATAACATACTGTGTTTCGCTGTTGTAGAACGAAGCCACATAGATAGTGTTGCACCTAAACTCTGTGAGATCATTATGTCTCCCATCTCCGCAAGTACATTGTACTCTTTCTCATTCATTCCGTCTATTATGCATCGTATGAAGTCCATGCTTCTCGCCATCACATTAAAGGAAATGCAAATGAATCACTGCACGCAAAAATTTGATGTTCCAGACATCAAGGTACATCTTCGGTTGGTGTTGACAATGGTTGTAGCAAGGATGAGTGTAATTTGAAGTATTTATCTTGTTGCTTTCTTTCTTTGTGTCATCTGCATTATTTAAGTAAAAATTATATCCTTCTAGATTGACATTTTCCTCAATTTGAGCCATTTACTACAACCTCCTTTTTAATAAGTAAGATTTTTTTAACAAGGAATGGTCACCTACAGTAAGATGTCGGTTAACCAACAACCATTTTGCACAGAGTTGGGAACAAAAATTAGTAAGGTAATAACAAATTAAGAGTTGCATATTAAGTTATCCTACAACCTGTTCTACATGGTTATTCCTCCTTTTTTTTACAATATTTAAATTGACTTGAAGTTTTATGGTCTCTTAAAACCATTTCAACCTTTACAATGCCTTGAGAAATTCATGCTAACACAAGCGGTTTCAAACAAAAGACAAACATATTTTATTCATAATCCTAACCATTGCAGATTTCACTGCTACAGTTGATCATTTCAACTCATCAGGGTCTCATTATTACAACTGACTGAATCAGTTCTTCTCGACCTTGGAATATGGCATATAAATCATTTTGATTTGACATATATGTGAACTTTTTTCCTTTCATTGTAGGTTTTGGAAGCAATTACCACAGACAAATGCGAAGAGGAATTTTCTTTGGAATCACTAGAGACACTTGGAGACTCTTTTCTCAAATATGTAGTAAGTCAACAGTTATTCAGAGATAATAAGCAGGACCGCGAGGGCACTCTTAGTCTTAAGAGGGAAAGCATGATATCCAATGCTAACCTTTGCAAGCTAGGGTGTAATCGAAAACTTCCGGTAATAATTATCATAAACTCAGAATTTTGTGTTTCACCAATTTTCCATATGAATGGATAGAATAGCTTGGATACTCTTTGTTATGTTGTCTGTGATTTAAAATCTAATAGCTTAAATTGAAAAGTGTAATTATCTATATTCCTTCTTATTGGTCTTTTTGACATACTCAATGTTGAGTTTATTCTGACCGAATGAACAGGAGTTCCATGACCAACCTTCAATTATGTGATGGCCCACTGTTCATATCATTTAAATAAAATCCCACTTACATGCTGGCCATGTACATCACATAAAAGTAACTTCTAGTTCCTGTCTAAAACTTCTTTTCATTTGTTCTATATCAATTTTGTTGGACTAAGTCCTCCTATATACTTAGGAAAAAACTTGTGAAAGCGAATAAGATATATGCAGCTATCACTTCAACTTTTTTCAAAGAACCTTTCGTAAGTTCAATTCTTTTATTCTTAGTATGGTATAAAGGCACATAATTAGTAATGCTAACTCTACCCATTATGAGAAATTGTTCTCCCTATATTTTGCATTGTATTTTCTAGCTCATATTTGCTTTCCCACGGTTATGACTTGTGCAATTGTTGCTATTATTGCAGAAGCTCTTTCCAATGTTCATGTCAGTTCATGTCCGTAAACTTTTAAATACACTTCCTTGGATAGAAGGCCCCATATGCAGTTTATCATTGTCACTTTATTGAAACGATTTGGGTCTGATCTTTGACAGTAGATTTAATTTGTCGGCACATTAATGTGTTTCATTATGCTATTTCGTCAAGCATTTCACCAAATGTTTGATTTATTTTCCTATCATATTTTTGTTTCCAGGGTTTCATACGTAATGAGCGATTCGACCCTAAGCAGTGGGTTATTCCTGGTGATCCTTGTGGATGTTATTGGAAGGATGAAATGTTTGTATCACCTTTGAAAAAGATCTATTATGAGGGAACCAGGCCTATGAATAGCAAAGTAATTTCCGATGTTGTTGAGGCACTTATTGGAGCATACCTTAGCACAAGTGGGGAATTAGCGGCATTGTACTTCATGAAGTGGCTTGGTTTGTTGGTTGATTTTGTGAAAGAGATCTCAGATGAAAAGCCATTTCTAGAAGCTGAGAAGTACGTAAATGTTAGCTGTCTTCAATCACTGCTTAACTATTCATTCCGTGACCCTTCTCTATTGGTTGAAGCATTGACTCATGGTTCATATCAGGTTGCAGATATTCCAAGATGCTATCAGGTACCCCTCACTGGCATAACATAACATTACTAGGTCCATTTTAACTTTATTATCATAAATTATGAGTTATTAATGTCATTTTCTAATCTTATGCTTATGAGTTGTTAATTATCTTTAGGGGCTGGAGGTGTTATCCTATCGAAGGGCTAGACCATACAGTTGGTTAGGGGTGGCAATGGGCTGGTGTTGGGATTGGCCCTAGTCCTTAGTGAGCAGAAAAGCCCCTGGCCCTACAAGGCCAGCTCTATAAAGAAAAGAGTTTAAAGATCAAACAATTGAAATAAGTCCAATCCAAGAATTGTTTTTTTCTTTCTAATCCTCCATCCACTTCGAGTCTTGTCATATAAACAGTTTCATTCATTGAAACATGACCTTGGATCCAACTCAGTGTTTTAAATAGCTTCACTATGCCGTGTGTAGCTTATGGTACAGTGTAGCTTCACCTTAACGCTATGTAGTTCATGAAAATAGCTTAAATCACATCTAACCTACGCTACATGCTACATAGACTACACTACATGCTGTGTAGTTTACATTACAAGTTATTTTTCACTATAACGTTAAAATCAATTAATTTTTTTCAATGATATGTTACATTTTTCTATTTCCAATAAAAATTAGTTAATCTTTTCAATGCTTTTAATAAAATAATACAAGTAACAATATTAAATCAGTTTTGTCACTCTTTCTTTACCTTTATACTTAATCATTGACCTTCCCTATTACTTTAGGATGAGTTTGGTTGCACCAAATATCATGAAATTTTGTTAAGTTTCATCATTAATCAGTCTAATTTGGTGCAACCAAGTGCAACCTTAATTAAAAATACATTAGTAGAGTGTAGCTTACTCTACTCGCTATGTAGCTTACACCTCGCTCATGTACATTGAATGGGAACAACTAAGAAGTGTCTTTAAACCATCCATTCTGTATAACAGTGGCCCACTTGATGTTGGACTGGGCCATTCATCACTGGCGTTGACCTGACCCTCGAGCCAAGTATAAGGGCTCAAAACATGGCCCTATGGATAAAGGTCACCAAGCCCATTGCCACCCCTACTAATAGTTCATCACCATTCTCCCTGGATGGAACATAGCCCAAAATCCACACTGATAGGACAATTGCTATTCTTCTATCTATGGATTCTCTCCTTGTTTGCATATGCAGTCTTTGTGTGCATGGAACTGTTACCAAACTCGTGTTTTAAAGTTGGTAATCAAAAGGACTTGGTTTGAAACGTAAGAGGATGTCTTTTTGTGCAGCGCCTCGAGTTCCTTGGAGATTCGGTTTTGGACTATCTCATCACCCTCTACTTTTACAAGGAATATCCTGGGATTTCCCCTGGAGTTCTAACTGACCTTAGGTCTGCTTCTGTAAACAACGAATGCTATGCCCTCACAACAGTCAAGTTTGGACTCTACAAGCACATTCTTCATCAATCACCTGGCCTAGATGAAGGAATTATGTCCTTCGTAAATAACATTGGGCAATCACTTCCGGACTCAACATTCGGATGGAAAGCAGAGTCACCTCCCCCAAAGGCAAGTCAAACTCCATCACATGACTTGCTTCTTACATGCTTTTTCTATGTACTTGAAATTTTCATTTGGAGTGATGATTGCCCACAACTCATTGTACATTACAAGTCAAGAGAATTGTAATTCATCCTCTATCTAGTGGTGAATGTCCAATCAGAGTTCCTTTCCATTCAGAGACTAGAATAT
Source organism: Magnolia sinica (assembly GCF_029962835.1). Taxonomy (NCBI): domain Eukaryota; kingdom Viridiplantae; phylum Streptophyta; class Magnoliopsida; order Magnoliales; family Magnoliaceae; genus Magnolia; species Magnolia sinica. Next base: position 620,841 of record NC_080575.1, on the reverse strand, counting down.
TTGAAGCTCAGATGCAGTGATGCATATTCATGTTGTTTCCTTTGCAAGTCTCCAATGTTGGCTGTCAAGAACACTGTTGCTACAACTCTCTTGGCAGACAAATCATACCTCTTCATACAATGGTTTTTGTTGCTGTGTTTTAATTCAATCAACAGCTCACAATAACAGACCTGGATGATGCCATCGTTTGTCTATCACTGTTTTTACGTAGATATATCAGGTCCAAAGAATAAAAATAAAAATAAAAATCATTAATTTGACACCCCTGAACAATTTTCTGTCTCAGGTACTCCCAGACATACTCGAATCAATTGCTGGGGCTATTCTTGTTGATTCTGGATTTGATACGAATGCTGTTTGGCAGACCATAAGGCCTCTTTTGGAACCTATGGCTACCCCAGACACACTAGAACACCAGCCAATGCGGGAACTTGAAGAATTCCGTGTGAGAAAATCATATGAGAAGCCAACATTCCAAGATGGGGTCGCTTCTATCAAGGCAGATGGAATCATCCACGAAGAAACATATGTCAGTAGTAATAAGAAGACATTGGAGAAAAAAGGTGCAAAAGCCCTTTTGGGGTCTTTGAAGGCAACTAATCTTGGGTCAGAATGACTAGCAAGTAGTTAACGATCAACATAGATATTGCTGAATTATACATATGCAGGGAATGTGTTTGTATGGGTTTAAATAGTCTGTTTGATTCATGGTAGGGGGTTTTGCACGATAACTTCTCCAGACTCCCAAGATTGTAGAGGGCAACATGTTCTGTTGCTCCCAGTTGTATATTGATTATTGAGTGGGTATGTATTTTAAAAGTTGCTGGTTTTCTGGAGTGGGATTCTCTTTTTCACCTGCAATTCTCTTCATGTGCAATAATAATGGTACAATTTTGTTCTACCGTATCACAGTAAGTAGAAAGAAAGGGTGTATCCATCAAAAGGACTGGGTGCAGTGACTTCAAAGTATGGCTTGCCATCCTCTCGAGTTATATCCAGCAGAGGAAAAAGGATATCTAGGAAAAAATTTTCTAAAATGTCATTGAATTACCGGAGTGGTAATAAGCTGATGCTGGGGGCTAATGGACCAGGCCAACCATTACACAAAGTGAAAGATGTTGTTTCTGAGGGTGCCTGACTGGAGCTATAATTCCAATGTTATCTTTTCTCCCCCCAATAAATTATAGCCTGATACATAGGAAGTGAAAGCGTCCATATGCACCGATCCATTCAGTGCAGTTGGGTCCCATGGTTATGTTCAAGACCATTGATCTTATGAGATCCACAACAGACGGGGATGAAAGATTGGAAGATCCAAGAGATCCAACCTTTGGCCTTTCTTCTTGAAAGTTATTATCCGCTCCACCTCCTTGCCATCTTGATTAATGGGCCGTGAACCTCTGATCTTAGGATATTTTGGGGAATCTTTTGTCTACCCTTCAAATCAAGAGTCCCAAAGGGAAACTATGGGCACCATTTCTGCAGACTGTGTGCATCTGGATGCTACTTCCTCGGTCTCCAGCATGGCGTGCTCAGTAAAGGAACTCCACAGATGAGGAATGAACATGTGGTTAATCTAGGAAATGCACCATGATGCAAGAAGAAGAGAATTTGCAACAGACATTACATGCTTCCTACCATAGCATGCCAACCTGTGTATGCCATCAGTCCTATTGACAAGTTTGCCAGCACTCACCAGATATGTTGGATTCCCATTCCTTATATCCATGTCTGCGCACCCGTGTGCATTGTATCACTTTGAACTATTGATCAAAGTTCCTATGAACTGTTTAAAAATGCAGAATTATGTTTTACAAAGAAAAAAGAGAACAAATGTTAACCAGTACCCATTGCCATCTAATATTTGGTTGAACAGTCACCAAACAGTTGGGACTTTTCTTCATTTTCCATCATTCAGGTCAATGCTTCTAGCAAATTGAGATTCAATTCTCTACTAATAAAAGATCACTAGCTTCATAGCAAAATTTTCTTGGATGTGACAGATCACTTTAGATAGAATAAACGCTTTTCCCCAGGGAGTTACAAAGAGTAAAGATCTGAGTGCAAGGATAATTCTAGAAACATCCACAATCACTCCAGCTAGCTTGGAGCCTGAATGATATTCCTTGGAGGTTAAGCAAAACAGAAAAGAACCTCTTCTTACTCCTGAAAAAACCAAGAAATTGAATAAGTGATAATACCAGAACCCTAGCATAAAGAAAATAGTACTAGTCTACTTCACCCAAAAGAGAAAAGAAAAAGAACACAGGTAATATTACATGCAATGTCTTGACAGAAACACAGAGTAGATGAGTACAGATGTTAGAACAAGAATGCGGAATGTAACTTCAAAAGTTCAAAATGACAGACCACACGGCATATCTGCAGGTAAGCATTACATGGGATGTCTTGAGAGAAGCACAGCATCAATTATGTTTTGATAGTCTCCCCATTCAAGGTAGCTATCTCTCACCCCGGCAAGTACTAAGAAGAAACATAGAATGGTCATCATCCTTTTTAACATAGTTTTTTTTTTTTTTTTTTCCCTCTCTCAACAACACCAAACATCCAGGGTGTAATCAACAAGACTACCACTGAAACGATATTTAAAAGAAATGTCTGGCTTACGCTAGAGAAAAATTTCTATCCTCGAACATTTTATCTTATTAGAAACAACAAGCCCATAATATCACAATCCGACCAATTTAGAACCAATCTTTCACTCCCATGTCATTGTGACAAATTGAACAGTGACAGATATCCTCGAGGAACTAGGATATAGCAAGGACTGGAGTGGTGAGAGAAGAAAAGGGGGTTATGAAGATGATTTTCTATGGGCTGGCAGGACACAGGATTCAAATGGAGATGAAGCATAGCCCTAACAATAATATATTTTCATCCATCTTCTCTTGGTCAAAACTTGGAACTGGAAGGGGAACTGTCATCAAATGACATCAAATGGGCTTCTTCTTGCAGATCAGAACCACGGCAATCATCATTGGATTTTCAATGAGATCTGATGACTGGCTTTTCCCTTAAACAACTAGTTTATTCATGCAGGAATTGACGCCACTTGCATCGCCGATTCTCTAGCAAAAAAGGGGGGAAGCCATCGTACAGTGGATCCTTTTCCTCGTTTATATTGTACTTTGTTGTTTCATTATAAACTCTTTGTATTATTGATTTTTCCTTGTTTACTCACAAAAACCTTGCCAGGAAAATAAAGGTTATCTATCGGAACCAAAAAATAGCTTCGGAATTGATCTCTTTTCTTCTTCTTCTTTTTTTCAAATGAAGAAAATTACAAATAGAACTCATGCAGATAAAATTTGCAAATTTTCCGTAATACAAAATTGATGAAGATAACAGCAAGCATTGTCACTGAGGCATCTATTTCAATATAAACACTTGCATGCATGCATATATGTAACTAACAAGTAGTGTTCAAAATATCGGTATCACGTTACATATCACACCCTTGGGATACGAATACGTATCAATTATCACATGGGATATATCGGTTGTATCACGTAATGTATCACTGTTGTTGGAAACATGGGGAAAATATCGGGAAATTGGTAGAATTTTTCAATGAAACTTCAGTGATTGTTAAAAAAGACATCAATACACGCTTGTAAATCAAAACATTACAAAAAACAAGTGCACATAATAAGTTCTCTTTGTATGGGGTCCTAATCTATGCGCTATCTAACTGAATTGATGCAAGTATATTCAAAATCTATTCATATAATTTATAAATGTAAGAAGACATGTGGAAACACAAGCAATACGTTCAAAACAGAAGAAGAACCACTAGATCAGGTTACATATATGTTTGATTTTATGTTTGGACACAGATTGCAACCAATTTGCGAGAAATTGGGAAATTTTGATTTTTTTCAAACTTCTATAACTCGGCCCATCTCCTCCAAATCTTGAAATCAAAGCACTCAATCCATGATTTTTCATGCAAAACATGAAAAATCATGAATTTATAACAATTTAACACTGATTTAACATGATTTATAGAAAAAAAAAATTGATCAAAAATTGAAAATGCTCACAGGATCGAACATATGGGATATATTCACTACTTGCGCATTTTGTATCACACAAGTGGAATACAAGATATATCGCGGGATATATCGGCCGATATTGTCAATACTTAAAACACTGCTAACAAGCCAGACTGAATTAATGTAGTACCTGTTCAATTGGTGTAGGATTGTCATTCTGATGTTGATCTTCGGCATCTTTTGACTCATCATTAGCATCGCTCTGACCATCTGTATCCATTTTGTCGTCTTTAGTGTGGTCAGTAGCCATGTCCGTATCATCATCTGGAATCTTCATATCTGCAGGAAGTTGGCCCGACTTCAATGCCTGTTCATGACAAATCAACATCAGAAACAGGTATATTGAGACAACCACCAAACAGCCAAGAACATGAAAAACGTAGCAGCCCAAGGAATCCTCAAGACAAGCCATCACTCTCAGAATTTTGAAAGCATCCTCTCAATTGGAGGATGTAACACACAAAATAATAATAAATAAATAAATAAATAAAAATAAAATTGGGGGAAGGATAATACAGCAAGCAGCAAAAATAACTGCTTTGAGGTGCAAAGGGAAACACCTGTTCAAGCCTTGCAACTTCTTCAAGCGTTTGGGAATTTACAATTGCAGCCTACACATTCAGTGAAACATTATCAACAATAGGGAGGTAAGCCTTTTCAAATATCTAAAAAAAATGAAAAAGATGGCAAGTCATTGAAAAGCCATTTGTAGACAATGCCAAATTCCAAATAAATGTTAAGATAGTAAAAATGAAAAAGAAAACAACTAAACACTCTGGAAATTTCATCCCAGAACCAGAGTGCATTCCAGAAGCATAGTGCAGAAGGGCTTGATGCAACGTGCATGATACCTTGATAGCTATAATTTGCTCTGGGGTCGGAGCAACAACTTTAGGGGTCTGTTCATCCTTTGAAACCTCCGGAACATGCAGCACCTCGCCCGGTGTAAATGTCTTCACAGATGCCTTTTTAACCTCCTCTTCTGCTTCTTTTGATGCAAATAATTTTTCTGCTTCAGCTCGCTCCTATCCTCAGCAGAAATATGACAATTACTAACCAAGCCACATAATGGACCATAAGTGAAAAGGATAAATATTTCTATGTTTGAGCTTGTGAATGACAAAATCATGAATAATGAAAAAAAGAGACAACCAATGTGCACCAAGTGTGAATGTAGCAATCGAATAGAAGAAGGATTCTAACAACACAAAGCTGATAATTCAGGTGTTGCAGAGAAGGCTTAAAAAAGATTCAATTACACCCATCAAGCCTTAAAGGGTTAACAATCTACATTTCACTCCAAGGTGTAAGAAAGCGATACAAACATCTCACCTTCTGCTTCACTTTCTTAAAGTCTAGCAATCGCAGCCTTTTCAATTTGTGGATCACATATAACCGATAATTGGGTTTCTTTGTAATATTATTGTCCAGAAGGCTAAGAGATTGCAGTTTTGAAAGAGATGCAAGAGGGTCAATTTCCACCAAGTTTACAAGCCGGTTGTTCGTAAGAATCAATGTATGCAGCTTCGGTAAGTACTCTGCAAGTTCCAAACAGGCAGATATATTAGAATAAGCTCAATTAGCAAAACGAGATACAACACGGAATAACCTTTGTACAGTTAAGCAGTCTCACCTCCAATATTAGGATTGATACGAGTAATTCTATTGTTGTTTATGAACAAAGTGCCGAGCCGATTTAGATAGGGAAAGTTTTCAAGCTTGACAATCTCATTGTCTGACAAGTCGATAGTGTCAAATTGGTCCTGATAAAATGCCAATGCAGAAGTCCACACAATTACAATCCCAGAAAAACAACGAGTGGAGATTCCATAAGGTACAACATCACTATATCTACTTGAAGTAGTGCATTACGAAAACAAAAACCATTCGAATCCACATGAGCAATTTTAAAGTTGATGATGAACAAGCTAACCAAGTCCTAAAGTGGTTGACCACGTGCTATGTAGTTACAACAAGGTCATAACTTTGATGCTGCAACTTTGATCCTCACACTTCTTCTTTTTTTATCTTTTTACCTTTTTTTCCTAGTGAATTAATGCACCTCATTAAGAAGATAAAGAAAGATGCACCAAGGCAAAGGAAAGGGATCCCCAACACAAAGGGAAGCACAGGAAATTCCCCATTTGGGTAACACATCGGCTAAGTCGTTCACCTCTCTCCCAACATGAAAAACTATATGTTTAGCCTAGAGGCAAGTAGGCAAATTCTGCCAAAGAAACAAGAGATCCAAGGATCTGAGCAACTATTATAGCCCAAGCAATGACATTCCTCAGGTTACCTTTGACAATAAAGAAAGCCCAAAAAAAAAAAAAAAAAAAAAAAAAAAAGGAGAAACACCTCTCGAAACTGTAAGGCTTTGGTTGCACCATCTTCACCAATGGAACCCGGAAAGGTGAGAAATACTTGTGTTATCATCTCTAGTGACACCCACAATTGGTCCTAAAGGCTAAAACACATCTTCGAAAAGAAAAAACACATGTTAAGTACTATGATCACGAAAATAAGGACAATACATACTAAAGCTCGACAATCTCCCTGCCTCCCTCCCTCCCAAACACATGCTATGTACTATGATAAACAAGATAAGGACAAAATACATGCTAAAGCTGGACAATCTCCCTCCCTCCCTTTCTCTCTGTCTAATAGAATTATGATGTCGAGTTGAGTGTTTCACAGAGCAAGCACAGAAATAAATAGTACCATGATCAGAAAATAAAAGAGCAACTGAACTCACAAGCCAAACAGCAACAGATCAGATCATCTTCCGTAGCACAACTTTTCTTTTGGTACGTCCGCATGCAATTTGGGTTTGTGTGTTTGTGTGTGTGCGAACTAAGAAGAAGGGAACTTCAGAACACTTAAGGATAAGAGTGATAACTAGAGAACCAATCTTCTTGTTAGCCGATGTGTCGACATATAGTTTTTCAGTGGTGTCGACATTCGGTTTTGGGAAGATCTATGGGTGGGTGATGAGCCACTGAAAATTCGTTTTCCAAACATCCTCCTCCTGGCCCCAAACAAAGCAATCTCCATTGCTGACTGCTACTCTGTTGTTGCTGGCAAGATTGACTGGAACGTGAAGTGCAGAAGAAACCTCCAAGATTGGTAGATCGGTGAATATGTGGACCTGATCAATTGCATCCACAAAGCAATGCCCAACCAGTTAGCTACTGATAGCCTTATCTGGAGATTGGATAAGTCAACTAAATTCTCTGTTAGTTCACTCTACTCCCAGCTCCACTCTAAAGTTGCTATTATCGGTACTGCCACTCCCTTCATTTAGAAGTATTCGGCTCCCCCAAAAATTATATGCTTTGGCTGGTTGGCTGGCAAGAAGAAAATCCTGACGGTGGACAATCTCAGAAAGAGGGGGATGCAAATTGTCGACATCTGTCTATGCTGCATGAAGGACGAAGAATCGGTAGACCATTTGCACATCCACTGTCCGTTCATTGTGAAAATCTGGTCCGATTTTTGCAAGCGTTTCAAAATCAGCTGGTGTGTTGCAAGCTCGGTAGATAACCGTCTGTCAGCTTGGCATGGGATTAGGATAGGAAAGAAAAGAATGCGTCTCTGGAGAATGGCTATTCTGGCAATCTAGTGGTCTGTTTGGGAAGAAAGAAATGGTAGATGCTTTAAAAACATCTCCAATTCGGTGGAGTCGGTTTCCTCCAGGGCCAAGGGTCTTCTTTCTGAATGGGCTGTTAATGTATCTTTTCTGAAGGACTTTGACCTTCGCTTTTTAGGAGCTTAGCTGAGTCTGCTCCCTCAGCAGACTCTCCCCCCCTTTTTTTTCTCTCTCTGTATTTTTCCTTTTCCATTAATACATCTATCATTACTTCTTTAAAAAAAAAAAAAAAAAATTAATTTAAAAAAAAAAAAATTTAAAAATGGGAAGGGTGAGTAATGATTGAGAGGACAGCTCATCCACCTAAGAGTAGGCTGATCAATCTGATATCTGGTTTTATGCAGGTAAACAACAGTTGGAGAAGAGCTCTATACCTATGCTGGAGAGTAAATCATTTAATTCATTCCAACAGCACAGAGAAGAAAAGGACTATCCGAGCCTTTTTTCAGTACATGCTTATGGAAAATTCAAATACTTTTCCTCTCTGTAAATAGCTTAATGCTAGTGGCCTATAAACTGCATGACTTGTTAAGACTCGATCGCTCTATATTGGTACTACTCTCAATATCTTTAGAGCCAGTGTGGGATCCACAGTTCTTCTCTTTTCAGTTTAATTCCCTTGACATCTACTTCGCAAGATTTTTCTTTCAAGTTGTTTTTCCTGATCAGGCATCAGATAGGTTTTTGCTAGTTAAAAGCCAAAGCAACCAGCACGTTATGGTCAGATAAAATGCGCTAGCATAACAATCCAAAAGCAGTAACAACAGAAATGCAGCATGGCAGAGAAAATTCAAGCAAAAAAGTATCAATGATATAAAAGGAGACAGAATCACTAAAGTTGTGATTGGATGCACAAGCGAATTGGGAATTAGTAATGTTATTGTGTAGCCACTAAATTCGACTTGAAACTAAAGCAGCTGATATTTGGAGCCCAAACCCTCAATATGGATGAAAAGTAAGGAACTGCAACACGATTCTTTTCAATTTGCTAAAGTAATATTTGCAATTTGGTTCAATAATGCATTCAAAGACACCCTAAAGTGCAGGAGTATCTTGTTTTCTGTATGTTAAGCCGGTTTCTTTAAACAATTTACAAATCCAGTTGATAAAAAACTACAAATGGATATGATGCTACTTAACAAACTTAACAAGTACATAAGTCTAAGAGAGTGCGAGAGAGAACCCTACCTCCGTCGCACCCACGTTTTCAATAACAGCAATCTTATTCCCTGAAATGTATATTATACACAAGATTGTAAGTAAATTTGCCAAAAGTAATAAAACCATAAGTACATGCATGCATACACCCCAATGAATGGTCAGTTACAGTTCACCCCACCACACGTGTCAAGCGTGCATGAAACCCGAGCTGTGCAAAAAAGGTGGGCCCGACCATCATGAAGATTGCAAGCAGCTCATGGAGGGGGCAGACTGTAAGGAAACGGTAGGCAGTATAAATGAGAAGTACCGACAGTGAGATTCAGGGTACAAAGGTGGGCTCGCTGATGAGTGTGCCCAGAGATCTTCATGGCAGGCCCACCTTTCGCATGGAGCAGATGTTGTACGCTCTTCACATGCGTGAGTGGTAACTTACCATCCATTGAAGTGCTTGCTAAAATGGGAAACCCTAGCTACATATTAGGTGTAGAAGAAAACCTAGCTCTGTCAAAAAAAGAAAAGGAGAGTGAAGAATAGATAGACGAGAAAAGAACCTCGAAGATCAAGCTCTCGATCTCCAACGGCATTGAAGAAGTGAGGGCTTTTCCAGATCAAGTCCGCAGTCAGTCTCACCATTTTCTGCACCTGACAGACTCTTCAGAGCATTCGAGCAGAGAAGGAGAGGGAGAGGGAGAGGGAGAGGGAGAGGGAGAGAGAGGGGTCTGTCCGGGTGGGGTTGAGGAGCTTCAAACGTAAAGTAGCGGCACCGAGGGTTCCGACTAACGAACTAAACCCCAATGCGGCGATGCAGCAGAGTCCTTTCCCTGTTTAAATGGCTGTCCTGCTGATGCATCATTCTCCTGTGCAACGTCGCAGTCGTGTACATCAATCCAGACCGTCCAAATTGTGGGTCTCAGTGTGGATGGAATGTATCTCATAAGTAACCGTAAAAAAGGTTGGTACAATGGATGGTTATGATAGCGCTCAGAACTCTAATTCCGTGGCTGATATCCGACGGTTAAGATCTCCAATCCACTTTCCTTTTAAAAAGAAAACCAGGAAGAAAGAAAGAAAAAATGGACAAGTTAATTCCACCTTTCCTTTCGCTGGTTCTCGTTCGATGGCACATGTGTGGTTTACACGTGGAGCCGAAAGTGCTCTTAGGGCCTGTTTGGGAGCGTGGATTTGGAACCCCTGGATTGGGAACCCCAGAGTTAGAAACCTCCAGGATTTGCAATCCTCTCCCAGTGTGTTTGGTACCCTAAGTGTGAATAACTTTAATTCAAAACTACCTATCGATGGTATATTTATGAGATTTGAATTTAATTAGTAAATCAACTTTAATATCTCTAATTAGTGAGATATGTAATTTTTAACACAATGGTTGTGATAAGCCAATTGAAATATATGCTTTGCCTAAAAATGATGAAATTCCAAGTCCTGTATGAGTCACAAGCACAAGATCATGTTTGAGTGACTAACCAACGATTTTTAATAGTTGATTTACATGGACTTAATGGGCCATGTGCCTAATAGAATAATAATATATAGTGACACACATGTTACACTTGCAACTATTGAAATGATTTTAGATGTAATTCAAGCTCTCACTATTGATTACAAACCCCCTCAAGTAGGGGATTGGAAACCTGATTTTGAAACCTTCAATTACTATATGAAGCCAAACAACTAGGGGATTTGAAACCCCCTCAAATCCCCTCCAATCCATGATGCCAAACGACTCCTTAGATTCATGCCCATCCCATCAACTAGAGGCCGAAGGTGTCGTTTAGATGACTATAAATTTCTTAAATTGTATTTAAGATTACAGTTAATTTAATTATAAAGGTTCTTTGGATGTATATATTTGCCTATAAAATCTCTACAGGCTTTAAAGATATTACAGCTTTTAGCTATAATTTGAAATTTAGTAAAAAGTTATGTTTGAAATTACAAATAAAGTTTTAGGGCTAAAAAAGTATTATACATGTTTGAACAAAATGATTAATATACACTGATGATATGTGGGGCTCACCATAATTTGTATGGTATATCCAATTTATCCATTATGTACTTTCTTTATGTTCTCCGATGACTCAAAAAAACTTATAGATTGCATTTGGGGCTTAGTATGATGGGTGAAAGACATCCGATTAGTTTAGTGTGCACATGCTTTAATATTATTATAAGGCCCTAAAAAATCAAGTCTTTCTGATGTGATTTTTATAGATTTTAAAAGGTTAACTATCAAAGCTCTGTAGTATGAATACCTTCTTTATTCATTGTAAACACTCTACAGGATAGTAAAACACATAATCTTTTTATCTGTAAATATATTACCACCTAAAAGGGAGCTTGGTAAAGTTAGGCTTTTAGACTATGTCTATCCAAAATACTGATTTTGCCTAATCCAAGTTGTTTTATAGTTAGTCAGCCTTTAACACTAGCTGACAACGAGGCAAGTTTGGGCCAGGTCAACCTAGATCCGACTCGTAAAACCTAAAGCCCAAGCCTAAAATAATTGAGTCAAGCCCACTCAACCCAACCAAACCAGAAAATTGGTAAAATCCTTCCTACTCATTCAACTGCTCATATTCTATCTCTAGTTCAAGATTAAGTGGGTGACATACACACAAAAACTAAACATTTTAGAGGATTTAAAACCAATGTTCTTTGTTCAAGATGGATGGCCGACAAAATGAGGGTCCACATGGCATGGCGGTAGGATATAACACTTGTACTTATAGGTCAGCTTAGGTTAGGTTAGGCCGTGCTAAAATGACCCGAGCCCACGCCTATCTAGCAATTGATTCCTACTAGACCTAAGCTTTGCCTGTGGGCTGAGTTAGAAAGTCCAAACCCAGCTTTTAGAGAGAGAGAGAGAGAGAGCTAGGTTTGCTACCCTACCCATTGGCGTCCTTATAAACTACTCCACACTCAAATCTAAATTAAACCAAACTCCAGTTGACTTAAATTAATCAAGTTCGAGATGACTTGAACCAAAGTTGCATCCCTAACTAGACATGCAACTCAAGCTAGTGGGGCTTGGTTGAAGGTTAATCCAAGCCCAATCCAATATCAAAAGAAGTTATCCAAGCTTAAATCCAATGCAAGTTACACTACCCAAGGGATTTAATACTCGGCCCTAATAAAATTTTAGGGGCATTTGGTGCGGGGTATTAGATGGGATTAGGAGGGATAGAATTGCATTTGATTCAATACAATTCCATCCAGCATTTGGAGAGGATGAGAAAGGTTGGGATCAAGTCCCATTGCATTTGGTCCCATGCAGGATTTTCATGGATTTTGAAATCCAATGCACATGTGCATCCCATATTGATGCACGTGTTTATCTATGTTGTCCATCCATATATACTATTTACACATAACATAGTGGTTATATATACATTCATTGTGAATTTGGTCTATTAATTACAATTCCATGGTCCACCAAACATGATTTTGCATAATCTCCTACTTTTTCATAGCAAAAATTTTATCCTAAATATGGAATTGGATGGCTACAATGCCATGGAATTTCTAGACATGCAATAATTGAGCAATAATTATGTTAATCCCATCTAATACGATTCAATACCATTCAATTCCATGAACCAAACAGGCACTAATTAGGTGAGGCTGGATGAAGATAAATCGCACGTATTTGTGCTGCGTGTTAGGTTGCGGCTAATGCCCTAGCCCTGTCACCGCCTCTTTGGTCCGATCGCACGTCTTACGACCTCTTCCTCTACTTGCACGTGCCGCGTTCGGGACTCGATCACGACTAACCTACGCTCCCGGCTGGCGTACGAAGGTCTGTCGAGATCACACGCGACTTCTCCCGGGACTTGCGTCAGATATACACGGCTATCGTTGTACGAAAGCCGTTGGATCGCCATCCAACGGCTCACATCCGGAAGGACACGTAACCCGAGCGGGCGGGAAAGGGAACGAAAAACCAAATAAATACACGAGGCAAGGCAAGGCAACGATGCGGAACAGCAAAAGAATTTTAATCTCGATGGGCAAAGCTTGGAAGACTCTTCTTTTACTCTCTCTCCTCTCGCTGTCGCTGACAATTGCTCATATCCAGGAAAAGGGTGAAGAATCTGATGAAGAATCCCCCACTGTAGCAGAAGAACACAACGAATTCGAGGGTGCTTTCTCATCGCTCGACGGAATGTTGCAGTGGGCTATAAGTAAGGATTGTTGCTCTTTCTCTCTCATTCGTTTCGCCCTTTGGATTTCACGTCCGTTTGGCTGGTCGTCTTATAAAATTATAATTAGTTTGCATCTCATGAATTTCACAAATAGAGATTTTAAACTGTTTACTAATGAAATGCAGCTACCAATCAACAGCCAAAAAACGTGCGTGGAGAGACGCATGGTTAATCAGAGCTGTCCATCTTCTTAGTGCTATTTTCAATGGCCCATGATCCAATAACCCTCGAAAGATTTGTGGATACGAATGTGAGACATTGAGAATCTCTTTTCAATGGGCTACATTCAGCTATTCATATTGACAGTTAGAATCATCTGTGCAGTATTAATTTCTTACCATGTTCAATCTAGAGTAGCACCCAGAACATGGGCAGCTCTGATGATGAGACCATTGCTACATGTGGGCCCCAATGGGGCAACACAGGCTGGCAATTCTGGGTAGCAAGTAGCAACTATCGCGAAACGAAATCCTTTTCTAAATAAAGAAAATCCATGTTAGAAATTTGAAATTTAAGTTAATATTTGATACTCTTTTGGAGGATTGACCTTTACTGTATGATATATATTGCAACAATAGATTGTTTGCTGAAAGTGACCTTCATTCTCCTTCCTCTTTGAAATGATCCAGGTCATTCTGATCCTACAAGATTGAAGGAAAAGGCACATGATGTTCAAGGACTATCTGCTGATGAGTTGATGAAACTTCAGTTAGAAACAAAGGTGAGTTTGTAAGAATTTAGATTTTTCTACATTGAGAGTAAAATGGCCCGTTGCTTAGAATTTCTTCAAAATATTGTAAACTTTCAGTAGCTTTTAGATACCGTAATTGTTATTTTTGAAATATATCAATGAGCAGTCAATTTCAACATTGAATAATGCTTGTCCTTCTACTTAGAGTCTTCATTTACTATTCTCCTCAAACTTGATATCTTCCAATTACAATATAAGTATGTGGCCTATCCTATCCTACATGAAAGAGAAAAAAGAAAGAAAAAGAAATTGACCATCAATTTGATGTGACCTCATCGCTGGCAAGCTATTCCCTGTCATGCCAAAAGGGACAAACACCAATATCACATTCAGTAGCATAGAGCCCGACAGTGATAAATTCCCTTCATTTCGGCTATTATATCCACGTAACATAGGCTGTTCTACATTATGTCTTTCTTTCCAATATGAAATCCCCTTTTGCATCCAAGCGAGTGTTCGAATTACTGTAATTTTTTTTCTTCTTTTTTGCTAAGTAGGAATACAACTTCTTTTTTGCTAAGTAAGAATACAAATTCCATTAGAAAATAGGATATAATTCATTAAGGAGATGGACAAGTGTCACTAGTATAAAAGGAATCCAAGGCCACTCCTTTGCCAAATGATTGGCTGAGGAATTGGCTTTCCAGGGATGATATTGAAAGGATTCAACTACAAGATATCAACCATTTAATTTCACTTACAATAAAATGCCACTTGCAAGGAGTCAACAAAGAGCTGGAAACCCATGCTATAGTGCTCTTGGAGCCACCCTCAACAACAACCCCCGAAATTCCTTCTAGATCTTTCAAGCTCCAGATTTGTCTTTATTACTTCCAATTTCCCCTTGATTTGAGTTGCCAACCTGGAGTGGACTGGAGAAAACAAGCCTGATCCCGCTATGATCATGCTTGCAAACCCCCAACCCCCACTCCTGATCTCCCGGAGTCTCCCATCGAACTACCATCAACATTCAAAATCCACCATCTAGCCATTTGAGGAACTGCCCTACATGCAACAATCATTAATTACATCATTTCCAGTTTCTAACGAATTCTGTGATCAGAACTCCTTTAAATTGTTTTGCTTTCTGGCCCCAAACAATGAAAGAGATTGGGATTTTCCCCATTAAAGTATTGGGTCTAGACTGATTTCCGCTTCTTGAGTTTACAAATTCCCTATTTATCTTTATGTGGTCCCAAAGAAGAAGTGGAATATGTGAATGACTGGAAATGCATCTAATGTTGACTGAATCTAGCTGTGCAATTTTGTCTTATGATTTCAAACTATAGAGTTGAAATTAATGGGTGTAAATGTGTGTTCCCCTTAATTATTCTATTATGTATTAATCTTAATGTCCAAACAGGTTAGGAACTAGCAAAAAAGTGCTTGTTCAGGATATTTTTTAATGTCGCACAATGATTGTGCAGGAATTGGTGGAGAAATTGAAGGTGCCATCGGATGCAGAATTGATGCAAGCAGCAATAACAGACTTGAATAATTCTTCCCTTTCTTTAGAAGATCTCCATCGTGCACTCGACGATCTTCTCATTCTTGTTGAGTCAATAGATAATGCAAATGGTAAATGTA